>NW_023660496.1:10000-24877 GCF_015228065.2 Penaeus monodon | reverse complement strand
TGATGGCTAGCCCTGCAGGGCCTGCGGGCACTTCAGCTCGCTCAACTCCAGCTCCCGTCTCCCGGCAATATGGGACGCCACACATGGGACGCCACACATGGCAAACACACATGGGAGAGCTCTCCCTGTCCAAGATGGAATAACCAGGGTAGGTACACCATTCCCTCTCATAGCCTTGGTGCACAGGAGGCCATTTTGTCTCATCCTCACTGGTGACCCCTCCAGTATGGATAGCCCTCTGGTCCAGCTCACCAGATCATTGGGACCTCAAGTCCCCCCACCGCGGCAAGGCAGCTTCCGTTAGGGGGGAAAAGTTCCAGAGGCAGAGCAAAGTGCCTGTGTGCTGTTTGCATAGCCAGGCTAGTCCTTTGCCTCAGTTCCAACCCATCCTCCTTCCCACCATCCCTTACCCTCCAATACTTCTTGCACCACACACTCTACCACTACCGTTTGACTTCAGTCCTCAAATACTGAAATTGGTGAGTTGTTCCACCAGAAACTAAGTAGGAAAGAGGGTTCTATTGAGGAGTCTCTTCTCAAAGTAAGATCTTTGGAGCCATTAGTCAAGGCTCCAGACGCCTCGATGGTGACAGCTCCAGCTGCCACCACATCCACAGGGCCTCTGCTACTAAACAGAATGCCCTTTAAACAAAAGTTCCTGTCCACCTTTTGCCCAGGAAAAGGAATCCTGTGCCTGTCCAAAAGACTCTTCCCAAAGTGAGGTCTTTGGAGCCATCAGACAGGGCTCCAGAGGCCTCAATGGTGACAGCCCCAGCTGCTACCACATCCACAGGGACCTCCACTGCTAGACAGAATGCTCCTTTGCCCAGGCAAAGAAATCCTGAGCCTGTCCAAGGGAAGTCTGCAGAAACTAGTTCCACTGGTAAATAACCCTTCAAAAGGTACTCCCAAGATCCTGGAAAAGAGCAGTCTAAAGGTGCTGCCAAACACCTATAGAGGTAGTTTGTCAACCTGAAGAACTGGATACCCTAATCCAATAGAACTGTCAGGGAATTCATGCAAAAGGGGGAAAATTGCAACATTTAATAGCTCATGTATCCCAATTTGTGTATGCCTACAAAAGATTATGACCAGGGAAAAACATCCAATTTCCCTGAGAGGATTCGAAGCCCATTATGGGATCTATGATAGTGGATCACATGGAGGAGTAGCAGTGATGGTATGTCAGGATATTCCTTTCCAGACCATCCACTGCAGACGGCACTGCAGTGAAGGCTGTGAGAATAGGTTTGACACAACCTTACACTGTTGCATCCGTTTAACCCTACTCCCACATAATCTCAACATAGATGATTTGGAAGATTTGCTTGGGCAGTTGTCTCATCCATTTCTGGTCATGAGGGATTTCAATGGTCAGCATCACCTTTCGGGAGACACTTTGTGCAACCCTCGAGGAAGGGCCTTGGAGTCCTTGCAAATTCAGACTGGAACATTCTCCAATACTGACCTGTCAATTGTGTCACCTGGTGCACGCTTAAATTTTACTTGGCAGGTCATGGAAGACTTATAGGGAAACGACCACTTTCCAATGCATTTAGAGGAGATGAATGGTATTCCAACAATGGAGTGCAGAGATGGCAGACTGGAATCTTTTCAGATCAACTGCAGTAATGCAGGATTTGTGAGTGATTTCCAGTGTATTCAAGATCTGTTAATCATTTCACATCACAAATTCACCTTGCAGCAGAAGCATCCATTGCCAAAAGTAGTGGGCAGTACTGCCGACCTCAAGTACCATGGTGGTCTGATGAATGCCAACAAGCTGTCATAGCAAAAAAAGCTGCATTAAGGCAGTTGAAACGACGTCCAAGTAATGTGATCCATTACAAAAGGACCCAAGCCAAGGCCAGGTAAGTCTTAAAGGAGGCTAGACAGATGTCTTGGACACAGTATTCCATACCAAATGATATCTCACCAGAGTTCCCAAAAGTTCCTGTTGGACCTATTCAATAGGATCTCTAGAGAATGCCATCCACATGGTAAGAAGATATTATAATTTCTATCCCTAAACTGGTCAAGAATGCTTCCTCATCAGGGAATTACAGACCAATTTCTCTCACCAGATGCATGGAGAAAATGGTAAATTTCAGGTTGACATTGCTGCTAGAAAAGGAAAACCGTGCGATCCATATCAATATGGGTTTAGAAAATTGAGATCGACCACAGATGCACTTGTGAGGATGGAGACTGGTATACAGATTTGACCTTTGATAAGGCTTACGTTTCTATTTGGAAGCATGGCATACTCATGAAGCTGTATAACATTGGTTCAAGAGGAGCATTACCTGCCTTCATACAAAGCTTTCTTGCTGACAGAAAGTTTAGGGAAACATTTTCTCAGATCAGCTGGAAGGGGTCCCACAAGGGAGTGTCTTAATTGTGACTTTGTTTGCCATGGCCATAAATGACATTGTAAGGATCATTCCACGTGCTGTCTCGTCTAGTTTGCATGTGGATGACTTCACATTGTACTCCTCTGGAGGAAGCTTACAGGTTGTGCAAAGATACATGCAGACTGCAATAAATCAGGTTGTGCAGTGAGCAACATATCATGGGTTCAAATTTTCTACAAGCAAGACCGTGGCTATGAATTTCTACAAAGAGGAGTTCCATCCTTCCCTCTATTTAGGAACAAACCCACTGTATTTTGTCCAACAGGTGAAGTACTTATGTCTTATTTTTTTGACGCAAGGCTTACATGCGTGTCTTACATCAAATAGTTAAAAGTGAAAGCTACAAAAGTGCTTAGTATTTTGAGGGTTCTTTCTTCCCAAAAACACGGTGTAAAGCCAATGCTTACACATTTTGCCAACTTTGCTGTTGGGGAATACAAGTTTCGTCACTCGTCAACGAGTCAGATGCGACGGAAAACAACAGCATAACAGCTCTAAACTACGAAGAAATATTCTATTCTAAAGAAAATCGAAAGTCTGAGTCTGAATGAAACGGGAATGTGTAAGGAAAAATGCCTCTCATTGTAATAACTTTTTTTCCTGATGATACTATGTGGCGATTTTTATCATGAACTATTAATGGAAAAAGGAATGCCAACCAATGTGATGCCAATATGAGTTTTGTTTCAGTAACTGAGACGTATTTTATGGAATGATTCGTGCTTACTTGCATAAAATATATCTACAATTATTACAAAGAAAAAAAAAAGGTGTATGGATTGGTTACCGTGACGACAATGCGATATGTATATATATATATACAAACATATTTTTTTCTCTCTATCTTTTTACAGGTGACCAACATAAAATAAGGAGTCGTTGGTGCTTATTAAAGAGACGTGTCGTCGGCAATGCTCACTCCGTACCAGGGCTTTAAGAGAGTAGAAATGTCCTGTTGGGTTATGCTAGCTACATTAAAAACCAGGATCAAAGCGAACCAAACACTCCGGCACTTCACCGAGTCAGCCATTGGTGCAGTGGAAGGCGTGAAATTTGATCCGTTCAACTCGCGTTTTTAAGGAAGAGAATTTCCTTCGCAAGTTGACAGTAAGAAATGAAGAAAACAGGTCGTGACAAAAGCCGTCCACGGTGATCGGATGGGGATTTTGGTTCACACGGCAATGTTTGTGGATTTCTCAGGAATGGTAGAGTAAAAGGACCTTCGTAAACATTAACAATACTTTCAAAAGTTCACACATTTGCGTGTGGATATTAAAAGAAGGAATAATAATTGCAGGATTGAATGCTGTGCGAAACTAGAAAATTACCGAAATTTGAAACACTTTTCATATATGACAAAAGGGTATGAAATCGAAAAAAGAGATACGTGATGATATAGAGCACGTAAAAAAAAATTTTAAAAACCTCCGACTTTTTATCCCTATAGTGTAAACAAACAGTACCCATAGTAATGCTCAGTTATCACATTGAAAATAAACGTAATGGTCGCGTGAGATTTCTTAATTTTTTCTAGTGTCTTATTGAAATATTATGAAGGTCTGTTAAAAATCTCGATTCGGATTCGCAGCTATTTGTACACGGGCGCTGTGTAAGCGGCAGGGAACGGGGGGAAGGCTCTGTCCAATGAGCGTGGGCGAGGCGGTGGACTTGGCATGACGCAACCTGGAAATTATGCTGAACTTCAGGTTTCTGGGTCGTGTTGTACAATGTGAAGTTACCCAAATAAGAGGAGGAGGAGGTGTATGGGTTTTCTCGCGAGCCTCCGGGCTAGTACAGGGGTAGCATGTCGGCCTCTCATCGGAGGGGTCGGGGGTTTGCCAGGCACGAGAATTTCAATTGTCCCCTGGAGGTTACTGTTGGACGGGGCCCCATCAGCCCCAGCTGACACCTGGCGAGTCGGCATTAGTCGAGCCCGGGGGGGCCGCCTCAGGGGTATAGCCGGCGAGGTGGAGGGCGCGGGGTATGGGCGCTGGAGGGTAGCCGTTGGACGGCACCTACGGGCCCGGGGGGGGTCCCCCTTTTATGAGTGGCGGTAAAAAAATAAATAAATTATTTGGTTAAATTTTTTAATGAGAGAAACGCACTGGCTAAAAGAGGTTTAAACTCATCAAAACTTCAATCCATACAACAGAAATGAGAATGCTTTTAGCTTTGCAAGCACGAAAAACTTTGTTGGGTTTCTAAAAAGCAAAATTAAATAAAATCCTAAGGCTAAAAAGGGGCAGGAGAAACTAGCCTGTTTGCAATGTCAGTTTATGCCCCTAGAGTTTTTTAAGATGGCACGCCATTTTATGGGGAGAGCGTGTAAAATTTTTTTTTTTTTTTTTAAAAATTTGGGTTTTCCCCCCTTACAACATGTGGTAAAATATTTTACGGGGAGACGCACGGTTTAAAGATTGTTTGGACTAAAATCAAAACCCTCCATTAAAACAGTGATGAGACTACTTTTTGCTTTACGAACACGAAAAACTTTGGGTTTTTGGTTCTCAAAAAAAAAACTAAATTAAAATCTCAAGGCTGTAAAACGGGGCCTTATTTTCGATTGGTCGCTGGGGTGAGTATCGCGCAGGAGGTCCCGGAGGGCTCGCCCTATATTTGTCACCCGCCAAGTAGTTTGTATGGCACTATGAACCCCGCGCTTTGGGTTAAGATATTCATACAATACATAGAAAAACCCCAGCATAAACAACCCATAATATAGAATTTAATATTTTACTACACACACACACACACACACACACAACCCACAAACAAAAATATTTTTTTACTATTTTACAAGGGGAAGAAAATTTTATACACTCATTTTTCCCAAAGTTACAACCAATCCAGGGGACGTTTTAAATACCGCCATGAAAATGAGTCTTTCGTTGGTAATACTTTTCCCAAACTTTGTTCGAAAATTTAATCGAAACCTTAACCCAAATTCAAGGGAAAAGTTTCGAATTCAGTTTTTCTTTTTTTTAAGCGCTTGTGAGGATGATTCCCCCCAGGTGGATTTTGGGGAAGTTGAAAAACTGGTAATTTTTTTTTTTAAAAAATTCTTTTTTTCATGATGAGGGAAAAAGGTTCTCTCCGCGATAAGCGTTTTTTCTGAGTCCGCGGAAGCCCTTTATTTGGGCCGTTGTTATCCTCCGGGGCCCCAAATTCCCTCTCCCCCCTTTCGAGATGAAGGGGCGGGTCCACCTCGAAGGAGGTTGCAGCCTGTACGCCTTTGAGGTTTGCCCAAACCCCTGTTTTTTTCCCCCCCGGGGGGAGGGTGCCCCTCGGGCAACAGAAAACGGGGAAAATTTTATGGACTTATTTTGCTATTTTTGGACGATGGTTCTTTTTTATTTTTGTATTTATTCAAAAATAGTAAATAAAAACCCTAAAATGTAGAGAAGTCTGTACCGCTCTCCTCGGGGTTTTTAAACCCCGCCTACCTCACTTCGCCCTTTTCCCCAACTACATTTCACACACACATAAGCACAATTGTCGCTCCCTTTCCCAATTCTTCGACTTTTCATCCCCCTTATTACCCTACACTCGTTCCCCGGGGGGTGGGCCCCAGTGACCTCTTTAACCTTTTTAAAGACCCGGGGAGTTACAAAAAAAAAACACAACACCCTCACTGAAAATTTCATAAAAAACTCTGGGAGGATCAGCCGACTTGGTACGCGGTAGGTGGATAGAGTAAGAAAACCAAAACGGCGGCGGAATGATTTCAGTTAAAAACAGATTTTTGGTTAAAATAATTTTTTTAATTGTATATGATATAACCAAAATTTTGCCCATAATTTTCTCGAAAATTCGAGTTTTGCGCCGTGAACCCCTTATTTTCGGGCCGGGAAAGATAGAACCCCGGGGGCCAGAGGTGAAGGGAGATTAACGAAACCCTTTTTTGGAAAGGCGGAACTACATGGGGAGGTGTTTACAATTGGGTCTTTGGTGCGTTTAAAAGTGGCAGTCGAAGTTTTTTGTGGGCCGCGTTTGGGCCTGCCTGTCCTTTGGGGAACAGGAAAACCCGCCGAAACATTAATACCACTCACCCCGGGGTACATTCGGAAGGAAATTTGTTTTAGTAGGGTTGGGGCGCATACGGGACGCACAGCTTGGATATTCTTTTGTTATAAACCAAATGGCTTTTTGTTCCCCTGACATCCCCCAGGATCCACACGCAGCCCGCAGCTTTTTAGGGTTTGATTTAAAGGTTTGGTTCGTTTTGTGGTAGCGCCCAGTGGGTGCCCCACCACACCAGAACCCGCTTCCCGATTTTTCATTTGGTAATTATTCTCTTTATTTGTTTCATAAACTTGCAGGGTATTTCAAATGTCATAAATATGTTGTAAAATATTATATTTTTCAGTTTACCATAAAAAAATTTTTTTTTCGGGATAGCCGGCTGCACCATCGCAGTGGGAAAAAGGGGTCAGCACCCCCTCCCAATCCCCCCGGGGGCGAGATTGGGAGACCCGAGCCCCCAGCCGGGCCCTTTAGGAACCCCCCCTGCCGGGACGCCGAAAACCAACTGCCCCTTTTTGTGGGAAGCATCGCACCCCGTCTGAAAAAGGGGGCAACTAAAACGAAGTGAAAAAGAAGCAAAACTAAAACCGTAAATGGGATGATAGGTTTTGAGCCAAAGCAAAGTGGAATGTCAGTGTTTCCAGTACTAAGAAAGCGGAATGTCAGCGTTTCCAATGTTGTGAAAGCGGAATGTCTGTGTTTCCCGTACTAAGAAAGTGGAATGTCAGTGTTTCCCGTACTAAGCAAAGCGGAATTCAGTGTTTCCCGTACTAAGAAAGCGGAATGTCAGTGTTTCCAGTACTACAGAAAGCCGGAATGTCAGTGTTTCCCGCTCCTTAAGAAAGCGGAATGTCAGTGTTTTCCCGTACTAAGAAAGCGGAATGTCCGTGTTGTCCAGTACTAAGACAAGCGGAATGTCAGTGTTTCCAGTTACTCAGAAAGGGGAATGTCAGAGTTTTCCAGTACCAGAAAGGGGAATGGTCAGTTTTCCAGTGCTAAGAAAGCGGAATGTCAGGTTTCCAGTACTAAGGAAGCGGAATGTCAGTGTTTCCAGTATCAGGAAAGGGGAATGTCAGGTTTCCAGTTCCTCAGAAGCGGAAGTCAGTGTTTCCAGTGTTGTGGAAAGCGAATGTCCAGTTTTCCCCAGTATTCAGAAAGCGGTTATCCAAGTGGCCAGTGTTTCCAGTACTCAGAAAGTGGAATGTCAGTGTTTCCAGATCAGAAAGCGGACTGTAAGTGTTTCCAGTACTCAGCAAAAGCGGAATGTCAGTGTTTCAGTACTCAGAAAGCGGACTGTCAAGTGTTTCCAGTACTCAGAAAGTGGAATGTCAGTGTTTCAGTATTCAGAAAGCGGATTGTCAGTGTTTCCAGTTCTCAGAAAGCGGCAAATGTCAGTGTTTCCAGTGTTGTGAACGCGAATGTCAGTGGTTCGTAATAAGAGAAAGCGGAAAAATGTCAGTGTTTCCAGTACTAAGAAAGCGGAATGTCAGAGTTTCCAGTACTAAGAAAACGGAATGTCAATGTTTCCAGTACTAAGAAAGGGTAATGTCAATGTTTCCAGTATTAAGAAAAACCGGCAAATAATAACCAAGTCAGGTTTCAGTATAAGAAAGCGGAATATCAGTGTTTTTCCAGTACTAAAAAAGCGGAATGTCCATTGTTTCCAGTTCTCAGAAAGCGGAATGTCAATGTTACCAGTGTTGTGAAAGCGGAATGCCAGTGTTTCCAGTACTCAGAAAGCGGGAATGTCAGGTTTTCAGTACTAAGAAAGCGGAATGTCAGTGTTTCCAGTGCTCAAGAAAAGCGGAATGTCAGTGTTTCAGTACTAAGAAAAGTGGAATATCAGAGTTTCCAGTACTAAGAAAGGGAATTAATGTCAGTGTTTCCAGTATTTAAGAAAGTGGAATGTCGTGTTTCAAGTAACTAAGAAAAGCGGACGTCAGTGTTTCCAGAGTAATAAGAAACTGTCAGTGTTTCCAGTTACTAAGAAATCGCGAATGTCAGTGTTTCCAGTTACAAGAAAGGGAAAGAGGAATGTCAGTGTTTCCCGTACTAAGTAAAGCGAGAATGCAGTGTTTCCAGGCTAAGAAAGCGGAATGTCAGTGTTTCCAGTACTCAGAAAGGGGAATGTCAGTGTTCCCAGTTTCGGAACGCGGAATGCAGTGCTTCCAGTGTTCTGAAACGGAATGTCGTGTTTTCCAGTTTGAAAGCGGAATTCAGTGTTTCCAGTATTAAGAAAGCGGAATCTTCGTGTTTCCAGTACTCAAGAAAGCCCGGATGTCCGTGTTTCCAGTACTCAGAATAGCGGAATGTTCAGTGTTTCCAGTACTAAGAAAGTTCAGTTTTTCAGTATCAGAAAGCGGGGAATGCAGTTGTTTCCAGTACTCAGAAAGCGGAATGTCAGTGTTTAAAGTACTCAGAGAAGCAGAATAGTCAATGGTTCCAGTACTAAAACGCGGAATGTCAGAGTTTTCCAGTACTCAGGAAGCGGAATGTCAGGTTTACCGTACTAAGAAAGTGGAATGTTCAGTGTTTCCAGTACTAGAAAAGTGGAAATTTGTCAGTGTTTTCAGTACTCAGAAAGTGGAATGTCAGCTGTTTCCAGTACTTCAGAAAGTGGAATGTCAGTGTTTTCAGTACTCAGAAAGCGGAATGTCAGTGTTTCCAGTGTCAGAGAGCGGAATTTCAGTGTTCTACAGTACTCAAAGAGCGGAATGTCCAGTGTTCCAGTAATCAGAAAGAGAATGTCAATGTTTCCAGAGTACTAAGAAAGCGGGCAATGGCAGAGTTTTCCAGTACTCAGAAAGCGGAATGTCAGTGTTTCCGGTTACTTCAGGAAAGTGATTAATGTCAGTGTTTCCAGTACTCACCGAAAGTGGAATGTCAGTGTTTTCAGTACTCAGAAAGTGTAATTCAGTGCTTCCAATATCAGAAAGCGGGAATGCAGTTTTCCATTACTCGAAAGGTGGAATGTCAGGTTTCCAGTACTCAGAAAGCGGGAATGTCAGTGTTTCCAGTGGCTCAGAAAGGGGAATTTCAGTGTTTCCAGTACTCAGAAAGTGGAAGGTCAATGTTTCAGTACTCAGAAGAACTCGGAATGTCAGTGTTTCAGTTCAGAAAGTGGAGAAGTCAGATTTCCGTACTACGAAAGCGGCAATGTCCGTTGTTTCCAGTACTAAGGAAAGCGGAATGTCAGTTGTTTCCCGTATAAGGGGAAGCGGGATGTCCGTGTTTCCAGTACTAAGGAAAACAGAATGTCAGGGTTTCCAGTGTTCTGAAAGTGGAATGTCAGTGTTTCCAGTACTTAGAAATTGAAATGTCAGTATTTCTCGTACTCAGGAGAAAGCGGATGTCCGTGGTTTCCAGTACTAGAAAAAGGGGAATGTAGTGTTTCCCTAGTACTAAGAAATGTCGTGTTTCCCTTACTCAGAAAAGAGGCAATGTCAGTGTTTCCAGTACTCAGAAAGTGGAATTTCAGTGCTTCCAGTACTCAGAAAGTGGAATGCCAGTGTTTCCAGTACTCAGAAAAGCGGAAGGTCAGTGTTTTCCAGTGTAAACGAGAGGCTGAGAATTCAGTGGTTTCCAGTACTAAGGAAAGTGATGTCAGTGTTTCCAGTGCTAAGAGAGCGGAATTTCAGGGTTTCCAGTACTCAGAAAGGGGAATGTCAGTATTTCTCGTTACCTCAGAAAGCGGAATGTCCGTGTTTACAGTACTCAGAAAGCGGAATGTCAGTGTTCAGTACTAGAAAAGGTCAGTGTTTCCAGTACTCAGAAAGCGGAAATGTCATGTTTCCAGTATCAGAAAGCTGAATGGTCAGTGTTTCAAGTAATCAGAAAAGCAGAATGTCAGAAGTATCAGAAAGTGGAATTTCAGTGCTTCCAGTACTCAGAAAGTGGAATGTCAGGTTTCCAGTACTCAGGAAAGCGGAAGTCAGTGTTCAGTGTTTCAGAGAGCGGAAGGTCAGTGTTTCCAGTGCTAAGAGAGCGGGAATGTCAGTGTTTAAGTACTAAGAAAGTGGAATGTCAGTGTTTTTCCAGTGCTTAAGAGAGCCGGAATTCAGTGTTTCCAGCAGTATCAGAAAGGGAAATTTCAGTGTTTACCTTACTCCAGAAGCGGCAAAAATGCAGTGTTCCCGTACTCAGAAAGCGGAATGTCCGTGTTTACAGTACTCAGAAAAGCGGAATGTCAGTGTTTCAGTACTAGAAAAGAGGGAATGTCAGTGTTTAGAAGAAATCAGGAAAGCAGAATGTCAGTGTTTCCAGTACTCAGAAAGTGGGAAGTCAGTATTCCCGGTACTCCAGAAAGCCGGAATGTCAGTGTTTCCCGTACTAAGAAAGCGGAATAAATGTCAGTGTTTCAGTACTCTGAAGGCGGAATGTCAGCTGTTTCCAGGGACTCAGAAAGCGGAATGTCAGTGTTTCCGTACTCCAGAAGCGAATGTCTTGTTTCGTACTCAGAAGCGGAATGTCAGTGTTTCCAGTGTTTAGAACGCGAATTTCAGTGTTACCAGTGTTTAGAACGCGGAGAAATGTCAGTGTTTCCAGTGTTTAGAAAGCGGATGTTGTGTTTCCTGTGTTGTCGGAAAGCGGAATGTCAGGTTTCTGTGTTGTGAACGCGGAATGTCAGTTTTTTCCTGTGTTTGTGGAAGCGGAATGTCAGTGTTTCCAGTACTAAGAAAGCGGACTGTCAGTGTTTCCAGTACTCAGAAAGCGGAATGTCAGTGTTTCAAGTACTAAGAAAGGGAATATCAATGTTTCCAGTACTAATACAATGTCAGGTTTCCGTGTTCAGAACGCGGAAGTCAGTGGTTCCAGACTCAGAAAAGGGGAATGTCAGTGTTTCCAGTATCAGAAAGCGGAATGTCAGTGTTTCCAGTACTCTGAAGCGGGTAAATGTCAGTGTTTCAGTATCAGAAAGCGGAACTGTTCAGTGTTTCCATTACTCAGAAGGGGAATGCCAGTGTTCCAGTAATCAGAAAGCGGGGAATGTCAGTGTTCCAGTACTAAGAAAGCGGAAATGTCCGTGTTTCCAGTGTTGTGAAGCGGAATGTCATTGTTTCCTATACTCAGAAAGCGTTTAATGACAGTGTTTACAGTGTTCAGAGAGCGGAAGGTCAGTGTTTCAAGTCGTTAGAACGCGGATTGTCAGTGTTTCCTTGTTGTGAAAGCGGACAGGTCAGTGTTTCCTGTGTTGTGGAAGCGGATTGTCAGTGTTTCCTGTGTTTGTGGAAGCGGACATGTCAGCTTTTCAGTACTAAGAAAGCGGAATGTCAGTGTTTCCAATGTGCTGTGAAAGCGGAATGTCTGTGTTCCTTGGTGTGAAAGCGGAATGTCAGTGTTTTTATCCAGTACTCAGAAAGCGAAGAAAAGGTCCGTGTTTGCCAGTGTAGTGACGCGCGAAAATGTCAGTGTTTCCAGTGCTCAGAAACCGGAATGTCAGTGTTTCCAGTATTTAGAAAGCGGAATGTCAGTGTTTCCAGTGCTAAGAGAGCGGAATGTCAGTGTTTTCAGTGTTCAGAAAGCGGAATGTCAGTGTTTCCAGTGTTCAGAAAGCGGAAAGTCAGTGTTTCCAACGTCATTACTAGTAAAGTGTATGAAATAGTTCCAGGGAATAGTGTACGGAAATGGATCACACTTCTACTTGTCAAGGATACAATGATAGAAAAAAGAGGTTTACGGCAAAGATGGCAGAGGTATGATTATTTGGAGCAATGTGAACGTCTTCAGCGATACTGTTCAGGAGGGCTGGAGATGCATTTATCAATACAAGAGTGTCCACTGAAGAAGAAACTCAGTAGAATAGTAGAGTGTCTTGATTTAAGTAAGGACCTGTCGGTGTGTTGCGCCAAGGAATGTCCCGGAGAATCACAATGGTTCAAGAAGTAAAATGCTGCCATTTGTCGAAAAGGGTATCATGATTACTTGTACTGGAAAAGTGAAAACTGGGAAAAGTATTTATTTTATATGTAACGGACTGTCTGTGAATGTCTAGTAAACGCAATAATCTGAAATATATTCACGTAGTTTCAGATTTCCAACAAAATTACCGTGAAAATGTTACCTGAGTTTATAGCTAAAATCAAAATGAAATGTAATACATAGCTGGATTGTTTGTTGGATCTCAGCCAACTCGTGAGTTTTACAACCAAAACACGTTTTACAAAAATGTGTAATTTTGTTGACTTTAACTGTTCATTAAGACATTAACTCTGTAATGTAAGATATTGGAATGTAACGGTTGTACATACTGAAGTGTAAAGCATTTAAAATTCAGAATATTATATCTATGGTGAAATAGTAAATGAAAGTTTCCTTTCAAACTACCATATTGTTGTCATATCTGATTTTTTCACTCTGTGTCTTCGAATAAAAGTATGTTTCAGAATCAATATATATTTTTAAATTTTAAATCCTAAATTATTTTACAAAATAAACTAACATGATATACATACAATAAAGACTACCATTTCAAAATCAAAACACTGACAACTCAATCAACCTTTTTAATACCATTTCGGATGTCATTCCACTTCTAGAACTCTAAAAAAACGCAAAATTAAGTTGCGGAAATGGGACAAACTCACATCCACACTCAGAAACTGCAAATATTGACATTACGATTGCAGAACACGGCAAACAGTGACATTCGACTTTCAGACACACTGCAAAAACATGACATCACTTCTTAGATTACTGAAAAAAAACACTGACATTCCACTTTCAGAAACACTGGAAACACTGACATTCTGCTTTCAGAACACTGGAAAACACTGACATTCTGCTTCCAGAACACAGGAAACAATGACATTCCACTTTCCGAAACCTGGAAACATGCACATTCTGATTTCAGAAACATTGGAAACACTAACATTCCGCTTTCAGAACACTGGAAACACTGCATTCTATTAGTAGAAACACTGGAAACATTGACACTCTCTTTCAAAAAACACTGGGAAAAACACTGACATTTCCGCTCTCCGAGCACGGGAACACTGACATTCCACTTTCAGAACACTGGAAACACTGACCAGTCTCCCTTGCAGAACACGGAAAATATTGACATTCTGCTTCCAGAATACAGAAAACACTGACATTCACACTTTCCGAATACTGGAAACATGGAAATTCCTGCTTTCAGAACATGAAACACTGACATCCGCATTCAGACACTGGAAACAGTGACATTCTTGCTTCTGCTTAACAACACAGAAAAACACAGCCACTTCGCTTTTCTAAAACAAGGGGGCACACCACTGACATTCGCTTTCTAACACTGGAAAAACTGAAATTTCGCTCTCTGAACACTGGAACACGGACATTCCGCTTTCTGGAGTACTGGAAACACTGACATTCCGATTTCTTTGCACTGAGGAAACACTGGACATTCTGCTTGTCTTAACACTTGGAAACACTGACATTCCTCTTTCTTTTAGTACGGAAAACACTGACATTCCGCTTTCGGAACACTGGAAACACGACATTCGCTTCTCTTAGTCATGGGAAACACTGGACATTCGCTTTTGAGTTACTGGAAACTCTGAATTCGCTTTCTTAGTACGGCAAACAATGACATTCGCGGTATCAGTCTGGAAACACTGACATTCGCCTCTTGCACTGGAAACACTGAACCATTCCCTTTCTGAACACTGACACGACATTCCGCTATCTTAGCACTGGAAAAACTGACATTCCGCGTGTTACACTGGAAACACTGACTTCCGCTTTTTAGAGCACTGGAAAACACTGACATTCGCTTTTGAGTACTGGAAACCGGACATTCCGCTCTTTAGCACTGGAAAAACTGAAAATTCCGCTCTCTGAACACTGGGAAACACTGACATTACGCTTTCACAAACTGGAAACACTGACATTCCGCTTCTGAGCCACTGGAAACCGGACATTCCGCTTTCACTGACACCTGGAAACACCGACAGTCCGCTTTCTGAGTACTGGAAACACTTGAATCCCTCTACTTTAGCACTGGAAACACTGACATTCCGCTTTCACAGCACAGGAACCACTGACATTCGCTTTCTTAGTACTGGAAACGTGACCATTCGCTTCCACAACACAGGAAAACACTGACATCCGCTTCCACAACACAGGACACACTGCACATTCCGCTTCTCAACACAGGAAACACCATGACATCCGCTTTCTAAACACTTGAAACATGACATTCCGCTCTCGAACACTGGCAAAACTGACATTACGCTTTCTGAGTATAGGAAAACACTGACATTCCGCTTCCACAACACTGGAACACTGGACATTCCGCTTTTCTAGTACTGGAAACACTGACATTCCGCTTTCACAACATGGGAACACTGAATTCCCCTCTCGAGTATGGAAACGCTGACATTCGCTTTCTGAGTACTGAAACACTGACATTCCCGCTTCTGAGTACTGGAGGGAAAAAAACTGGCATTTCCCTTTCTGA
>NW_023660496.1:0-2500 GCF_015228065.2 Penaeus monodon | reverse complement strand
TATATATATATATATATATATATATATATATATATATATATTAAATAAAATTTTTAAATACACTGTGTTGGTGCGTGGTTATATACATATGCAAACACTGGGGCCCTTGTTTATCTGTGAGATGAAAAAGTTTCGTGAGTCACCCTTATACGCATATGTATATATATTTTATATAATATATATAAAATATATAAAAAAATAAAATAAAAAATATATATAAAAAATAACAAAATTAAATATAAATAATATAATATTAATAAATTTTATTGATTAAAAAATTTTATATATAATAAAAATTTAATATAAATAAAATAATATATAAAAAATAAAATATTAAATAATTCAATACATACAACATATTTTAAAAATAATTATTATATATAAAATATATATATATAATAATATATATAATATAATATAATAATATATATATATATATTATATATAAAATTTAATTAATATATAAATTTATATATAAAATAATATAATTATATATATATAAAATATTATATAAAATTATACATATGCACAAAAAACACAACACACACACACACCACACACACACCCACCACACACACACACACACAAAAAACATACACACACAGGCAACATACATGAATATGTATATAGAAACAAATAGATAGATAGATAAATATATAATAGTAGATAGATATTATATATAGTATACACACACACACACAGAAACACACATACACACAACACACACACACACCACCCACACATAACACCATATGTAATATATATATAATATATTAATAATAATTATATATATGCATTATATTTTTTAAATTATTTCAGTATATTAATTATATACATATATATATTGTATATATTTTAAAATATATATATAATTATAGTAGTATTATGTATATGCATGCGTGTGTGTTTTTATATTATATATATATATATATAATTAAAATATAATATATATATATATATATTTTATAAAATTTTATGTGTGGTGTGTGTGGTGTGGTGTGTGGTTTTGGGGTTTTGGTGTGTGTGTGGTGTGTGCGTGTGTGTGTGTGTGTTGTGTGTGTGTGTGGTGTGTGTGTGGTTATAACATACCCCACAACACACACACACACTCAAACCAACACACACATACACCCCACACCACACCACACACACATAAACACACACATATCACACATACACACATACACCACCCACACACAACACACACACACAACACAACGCACACCACACAAACACCTACACACACACACACACACCTATACCGACACACACACCGTACACCACACACCCACACACAACAACGCACCCGCCCCCCGAAACCGCCCCGCCCCGCACACGCCCGCGCACGCGCACCGCACCCACAGCACACGCACACGCACACGCACACCGCACACGCACACGCATACTCACACCACACACACAAACACACCACACACCCACACACCCCCCAAACACATATATATAATATATGATGTAAAATATTATATATATATAAAATATATATATATTATAATTATAAATTTATTATCTATATATTATTATTATATAATATATAATATATATATATAAAGTGTGCACGTACATATATTTTAATAAAATAAAAATATATTATATATATATATATATATTATATATATATATATATATAATATTATATATATATATATATATATACACTCACACACACAACACGTGTGTGGGGTTTGTGTGTGTGTGAGTTCTACAATGCTACAACGCTGCCTTGTATTCATCCGTGTGTTGGTGTGTTCTAATATATATATATATATATTATTATATTATATATATATATTATATATTATAATATAATATATATATAATTATATTATATCATAATTTATAAAATTTTTATTTTATACACACCAGCCACACACAAAAAGACACACACACACAACCCCAACCACACACACCCCACACACACCCCAAACACACACACAACACACACCAACACACAATATGTGTATTATATATATTTATAATATATAATAAATTTTATATATATTTTTATGTATATAGTATATATTTTTTATAATATTAAAATATATATATTATATATATTTATATAAAATATTTTTATATAATATATATTATATATATATGTATATATATATATATATTATATATTTTTAATTTTTGTAATTATAGTTATAAGACCACACACCAAACACACACACACAACAACACACACACCACGCACACACACACACACACGCACACACCACCCACAACACAACCACACACACACACACACAACCACACACACACCATATATATATATATTTTAATATATATTATATAAAATTATATATATATTAATATAATAATATAATATATATTAATATTATTATATATATATTATATATATAATATATATAACATATATGTATGTATGTTTTTTTTTCTATATAGTTATAGATATATAATAAAAACACCCCCACACACAACACACACAAACACACCCAACCCCACCACACCCCACACC
>NW_023660495.1:0-19199 GCF_015228065.2 Penaeus monodon | reverse complement strand
CCTTGGGACGAATGGACAGACTGCAAAATACCAGAATAACCTACTAACAAAGAGAAAGGAGAAAAAGATAATTCCCATGCTTTATTCCAGAATATTGCAAGTCCCCTCGCAGACTATCAACCAACTCTGGAAATGGGCACAGGAGAAGGCACAGGACAGCCATGGGAAGACAAGATGAACGGTCCTCCCCTATGTTAGCCTGGAAGAAAGATAAAACTATAGCAGACAGACTAATAAGAGCAGAGTTCCCTTCACCATTACTCCTTTGAACAGAAGATGCATGCTTATATAAGGAAACCTACAGATTTATCATATTTCAGTTAATGAAAATATAGATGCATGCTTATATAAGGAAACCTACAGATTTGGAACACCCCACAGATGGAGATGAAAGGGAACAGCCACAAGAACGAAAGAGAGGAACGAGGGGACGTTGTTTCCCCCCCTCCTCCTACCGCAAGAGCGAAAGAGAGGAACGAGGGGACGCTGCACACGGCAAACATTCCATTCCCCCCCCCCCTCCTTCGGCCCAGACGACCCCCACCCATAGGAGTTATGAACAATGAAGCTCCTTTTTCATCTCTGTTTTGAGGCCCCCCCTTTTTTGTTCTATACGTATTTTATTTTTTATGTTTTTCGTGTTTTGCCTGTATTTATATGGAGTTTTTTGATAATAGAAAAAGAAAAACATATAATGAAAAATAAAGATAAGGTAATAATAAAGCCTCACCCATATCTATAAGACAAGGGCACATCATATTTAAGAAACTATAGGTTTTTTCTATACAAATCTCTATATACAGGTGTACTTATTATTCAGTATTTTAAGTCTTGGAACATATAGATGTGCATACGTGCAAGTACAAAAGTATACAGGCATATATATATGGATACATGCATAGGGAGATATATAGATATATGAATAGCTTTGCATACTTCTTACATGCTTATGTATCTTTCATGTATATATATATGAATAGACAGTGCCCCTAGGAGCACACATTAGAACTTATATGCAAGAGTGGAGGGGTTTCATTTTTTTAGAAAATAATGTAGATAGATCTCATATACACTAGAAACCAAATCCTCCCAAAAATACTGCAGAATACAGATGTGGTACTATCTATGCAATCACATATAGGAGGAAATGAACCTTTCATAAATACTGTAAACACTCTTAAACATCACAACAAGAAAGCATAGAGAGTGACATTAAAACAAAGGATAATATTACACTTTGTTCACCTCTATGAATGAGATTAAAACACAGGGAATGCCCGTCCTCTTAGATACAATAAAGGTGGGAAAGAATAACTGAGAAAGGGCCCAGGATCTGAATACTTACAAAAAATATTCTTACTACAAGAAACACAAACCCCCACCCTAGTTAAACCTAGGAGAAGCAAAAAAAACACGAATAACAACAGTTGTGACAGGGCAACCAATATCAACCTAACTTTCCCACCCTGACCAAGAGTAGCCCCCAGGAGAAGGGCTCCTGTTGTCCTTTTTGTGTTTTTTTTGTTTCTTGCAGACAAGGGTGATTACATAAGGTTAGTGTATAGATACATGTACATGTGTTGTATACATATATGTATATATAGATAGCTACATGTATAGATATTATGTTGTATATGGATAACTGATAAAATAAAATAACAGGCCTATCCTCCACCTGTATCCCATGAAGATCGAGGGCACATAGGCTCCCAAAAAAAGCGGCCATCCCTAGTTCCCCAAAGTACCAATACAGGGGACCAGGGATACATGGGCCAAAGACAGGATTAGCAACCCATATCCCTTGTACATGACTCCAGAGATAGGTATATAATGTAACCTGTTGAATAAAGAGTCAGTACACACCCAGTACAGCACCTGATGAGGCCATGTAGGCCGAAAGCGCTCGTGTTTGGGTTTACTGTAGTGTTAAGTGATATGTGTTGTTTGCTTTTCCTGATGACTGGGTTGAATTTATGAGTTTTTTCCTTATTTGTTTGACAAAAAAATTGGTGAGGTTTTGGCAGTTTCCAACTTAAGTTGGGACGATGGTTGTAAGCCACATAAACAACAAACAAAACGGGCCCCCTCAGTGTAACCTTTTGGTCACGTCTTTCTGTAAAGAAAACCGGGGGCCAAGGGGGGAAAAAACCTTGGCAAGATTTGCCATACACACCCACCCAAAAACCAAAAGAAAGGAAAAAACCCCCAAACCTGTAAGGGGTGGTATTCCAAAGTGTGTGTGTTCCCAGGGGGGTTAGAAATAAACACCAGGTGTAGGGCCACACAAACAAGAGTCTTTCAACATTTCTAAACGGGTTGTTGTGGGTTTTTACAAGAATTAAGGAGGGCAACCAGCAGGGAAAAGAAAGCGTGGGGGACTTGGGGGAAGGTCAGGGGGGGGAGTGTGGGGGGGAGGTTTTTCTTAGGGTTTTTCCAGGGGGATTTACACCCAGGCTGCCCATGTTGTTATTTTTTGACAAAACTCAAAAACAGCATGGGTTGTTGTGTAAATATGTTTTTTAATTAAAGGTAGGTTAAAAGGATAACATTTGATAAAAGAAATTTATATTATATAATTTGGATTTAAAGGGATCAAAAATGTAAGTTAGGTAAATGGGGGGGATAAATAGTAAAAGGGATTAAAATTTAGTTAAAAAAAACGGATAAATAGTTAAGGGGGTAAAAATAAGTAACGGAATAAAAACTAGGTAAGGGATTTTTAATTTAACTAAAAGGATAAATACTCTAAAAGGAATTTAAAATGATAAAAGGGATAAACAATAACAAAGGGATAAAATTGTACCTTAAAAGGGATAAAACAAAAATTTATAAAAGGGGATAAAAAAACTTTACTAAAAAGGATAATACAAAAAGGATAAAAATACTAAAGGATAAAAAATAGTAAAAGGCATCAACTATAAAAGGGGATAAAAGAAATAATTAACAAGGGATCAAAATAACTAAAGGGGAAAAATAATAAACAAGAAATAATAAAGGGGATAAAAAACTTAAATAATAGGATACATAGGTTAAAGGATTAAAAAACATTAAAGGCATAAAACATTTAGAGACTATTTATTAAAATAAGTTGAGACTACTTCCAAGGACAAAATAATTAAAGTAGAATTAATAATAAAAAAAAGTAATAAAAATGAGAAAACCGCATGGGACAAATTAAATTAAAATTAAAGTTAATTGAATACAAGGATAAATTTTACAAATTAAAAAAGGAGTTATAAAATAAGAAAGGGGCGATTAAAAAATTAAAAGTTAAAAAAGGATAAATAATAAACGGGGGATAAAATTAATTTTTAAAAGGGATTTTAAATAATAATTCAAGGGGGGGGGGGGGGGGACAAAAAACTAAATAATAGATAATAATAAATAACAAAGTTTTAATAAAAAAGATTAAAGTGAAATTACATGGAACAAAAAAAAAATACTAAATAATAAAAAATTGATTAAAAAGGGACGGCAATGAAATAAAAAAGGATTAATAGAAAAGATTAAGGAAAAAATATTATTATGGATAAAGTTCATTTTATATTGATTTAAAAAGTTTAAATTTTTATTTTTGAATTAAGTAATTTAGGTGATAAAGGAAAATATTTATGGAATAAGAATAAAAAATGATAAAAAGGTAATACATTTTTAAACCAGAGGATTAAAAAAAAATAAATTAAAAATAGAGGGAGGGGGAGGGGGGAAAATAATAGGAGGGGGAAAAAATATAATTGTTCCCAGGAGGGGGGGGGGGTAATAATTAAAAAAGGGACAAAAAAAAATATAGAGGCTAAAAACGTAATAAACTAATTAAAAAAACTGCGATAAAAAAAAAAAAAAAACTAAATTATCGGGGATAGAACAAAATTTATAAATAAAAAAAAAAAGGGGATAAAAAATAAATAATAATAAAAAAATATTTAAATTAAAATTAAGAAAAACAAAAAAAAAAGGATAATATTAAAAAAAAAGCATAAACAAAAAAAAAAAAAAACAAATAAAAAAAAGATAAAGTATCCATGATTTAAATAATGGGAAAATTTAAAACTTGATAAAGGAAAGGGAAAAGGAGGAAAGGGGATATAACAGAGGAGTGGGTGGGGGGCGGTTAAATATTAGGGGGATTAAGTTAATATATGATAAGTATTACAATGATAAGTTCATAAAAGGGATTAAGGGGGATCAATAAAATGGATTAAAGTAATAGGGATAATGAACATTAAATAACCAGGGCAAAATAATGAAAAAAAAAAGATTTTTAAAAAACAAAAAAATTATTAATTAAACCAATTGATTAATAAAAGGGAAAAACATTTTAAAAACCAAATGATTGCCAAAAAGGCAATAGAAACCCTAAAACAAACAATACTAAAGGGAAATTAATATAGAAATAAAAATAAAAATCAACGGGGGCAAATTTAAATAAAGGATTAAATCTGTAAAAGGGGGACAAAAGAAATATTTTACAAATCCATTCATTAGGGAAATTACATAAAGGAATTATAAAAAGAGGATTATAAGGGGGGGGAACAAATACTCAGGTAATTACAAAAACAAAACAAGGGGACTAAATAAAAGGGATTAAATAAAAAACAAATAGATAATAAACAAAAAACTTATTATATTTTATACAACAATCCCCAACATTTTTAAAGTTTTTTTTGGAAAGAGAGTGGAACAAGGGGAGTGGAAAAACAAACCCAAATACACTTAAGTCCTCTTTTAGAAAAGTGAACCATATAAGTAGTAGTTAGTTTAGTGGGAAAAAAAAAAAAGAAAAAAAGTAATATAAAAAAAAAAAAAGATATTTATCTTATATATAAAAAAAAAAATCTAAATTTTTATTATCAGATATTTTCCGTAACAGATTTTTTTATTTTTAAAACCCTACCCTCAAGGGGGGGAAAAAAAAACAAACCAACACCTTTCCTTAAGGGGGGCAGTATGGCCGCTTTCAACAATCCCCCGCTGTGGTATTATACAACCCCTGGGGGCAATGTTACAAAGAAAAATAGCTGTTCTAGGTTGCCAAAGATAAATATCTGTTTTTCAAGCCTAAAAAGAGGGAAAACAAAACGGGGAACTTCCACCAATTTTTCTAAAAAGGAGTAGTGGTTTTTGGTTGGTTTACATGTGGGGGGGGGAATATACATTCAAGGAAACAATAAAAAAAAAACCACCTTTAAGGGTCGTAGATTCAAAGCTTCAACAAAAAAGGGAAAAAATGTTTAATTATTTTATAATCTAATAAATTTAACTCTTTGGTTTTTTTGCGGAGTGGTTGGGAAAGAATAAGACATGTAGTCTGAACAAACATATTAAAAATCGGGGGCTTTATTTTGACTCTTGGGATACCAAAAAAAAAAAAAACTTAAAAATAATCAGAAGGTGGTTCCCTTCCAGGATACAAATTAACGAGGGGATTCAACATAGGCTTCACATAGAACGTCGGGTCATAAATAGAAAAGGGGCCTTATAGATAGTCGTAAAGATTAGGGGACGAAAAAACAGGAGGGGATTCAACCGTGGTTGGAACAAGCTGACGAGGTTTTTGGCAGAGTTTTTGTGGATTACTAGAAAAACACAATTAAAAAAGGACTTTCCTTATAGCGGGGGATAGGAAGAAAAAAGGATCACCAGGGGGGGTTATAAGGGAACCACCAAGGTTGCAGGTAGTATTTGGGATTAATTAGGAAAAAACAATTACGAGGGACGTAGGAGGGGCAAAGAGGAAGGAGGATTGACAGAGGAGGGGAAGAAAGGTCTTCCCGGGGAAAATGAAGTGGGCCAATTTAGAGAAAAAAAGGAGATAGAAGGCCCCACCCTCCCAGGGGGGGAAAAAATAGGGATCCCAAAGATGGGAAGCCAACAAAGAAAAAAAAAGTGTAAGTGCCCAGGAGAAGGAAAAAAAAAAGAGAAACAAAAAAACTTTTTTTAAAATTACAGGTTTTCTTTTAAACCGGGGGGTGGGGGAAAAATCATCTGAAAGCATGGTCGAAAAGGGAAAAATTAAATCAATAGAGGCTTTCAAAACCGTTTCACATTTGCTATCAGGGAGCATAACTTATAAAAAGTAGGGCGGGAACCCTGGAGGGAAACCTTTTTACGGAGGATCTATATGTGGGAGAAAAGTTAACATGAGCACACCAGTAAAAACCAAACTTGATTTAAAAGAAGGGACAAGCTTTAAACAGGGGGAAATTTCCCACCATTTTGGGGGGGGGGGGGACTTAAAAAAAAACCTATTTAAAAACAGGAAGCCACCATTTGACCTTTGGGAATTTTACCCGTAAATTGAGTGTGGGGGGGAACCAAGGGGCCAAGCAAGTGAAAAAAGCCAAGAGGGGACACAACAAAAAGGGAGTTTGCAAAAAGTTAATAGTTTTTGTTTTTCCAGGCCCACCAAGGCTCTTTACCCCAGATGGGTTGGTGAAAAAAAAACTAGGAAGGGGGGAAAAGGGAAAAGGATTATGGTCCGGAGCTGGCCATAGGACAAAATTGGCAAAGGGGCTGTGTGGCAGCCACACCTGAGGGGCGAAAGCTATTCATTTGTTGCGGGCGAGATCCCCATTGAAAAAAAAACCTTAAAAAAGTTTGAAAAATTAGGGAAAAAAAAAACATACCCACGAATTTTAATCTTAAGGGGGGGGGGGGGGGCACTTTGTAAAGCAGGGGAGCATTAGGGGAAGCCGCTGTAAAAACTATGGAACAAGGAGACAAAAAACCCCATCCCAGAATGAGGGGGCTCGTTCATAAAAATGGAAGGGGAGTTTCAAACACCCCACTCTTACAAAAGTTACCCATACGAGAAGAAACCGAAAAAACTGAGTGGACAGAGGAGAAAAGGCAAATAAATAAATAAAAGGCTCAAAAACCCCAGGAGGGGGGAAAACCCAATATTATTCTTTAGTTTCCACAGGGACAAAAACCGGCACTTGTTTTTTTACCTTTCCTCCCCAAGGAGGGGAAAAAAACCCCCCTTCCCCCTTCCTCAGGGGAGGGGGTGAACAGTTACCACTCCCCTTCCCACCTTCCACCCCATTACAGAATACCCACCAGGTTTGGGGGTTTTTTCCCCCCCCCAGAGAAAGAGCTTATACAGGGGGGGAAAAAAAAAAAACAAAAAAAAAAAACCCCCTCCAAGGGAAAACCACCCCACGGGACCAGAAAACCCCAACCTGTGGGAAACCCCCCTCTAAACCCCCACCCCCAGGGGGGGGGGGATTTTCTAGCACCAAAGAAAAAAACCCCACCAACCCGGGGGGGGGGAGTATGGGGGGACCCCCCCTAAGGGGCAAAGGGGGGGGATGGATCCCCCCAGGAAAAGGGGAAATTCACCCTTAGGCTTGAGGTGGGGGCCTTTTCGGGGTTCTTGGTTTACTTTTCCTTTCTGGAGGGGGGGGGGGGGGGGGGGGGGGGGGGGATCATTTTTGAAACAAAGGGCCCTGCCACCCAAGTCAGGAACAAACGATAGGAAAATTAGGGGGGCTTGCATGCTATTATAAGGATAGAGAAGTGGGGACAAGGTGGTTGGAACAGAAATAGGAACAAAAAAACCTAAATCAAAAGGGGAAAAAACAACCCCCAACAAGTGTAAAGTTAAAAGCCCACCCCCAAACAATGGCAAAACTCTCAGGAGGGGGGGCAGGGCCAAAACGGAAATGGGGGGAATAACAAGAGGAAAAGGAAAAAAACAAAAAAGCGAAAAAAAGAAAGAAAAACAAAAAAAAAAACACAGGGGGGAAAAAAACCAGAGAAAAAACAAAAAATTAGGGGGGACCAAAAAGTAATGCGGTTGGCTTGTTTTTTCGTCCTTCACCCACTTTCCTTTGACCTTCTGGGGGTTTGAACACCCTTTTCCTTCGCCCTGTCAAAACCCCCACACTCCCCCCCCCCCCGCCCTGTCCCCTTTCCCCCTTCGCCGACGGGCCCTTTTATGGAATACCCTCCCCGCGCCTTTGGGGAACCCCCCCTCCACCCTCTCCATCTGAACCCCCTCATGACCCGGCATTTACAAACAAACCCCCCTCCCCCCGGGGCCCTGGAAGACCCCCTCCACTTTTCGAAATTCTCCCCCAACAAAAAAATCCCCAAAGGGGGGGGGGGATCGGTTTTTTTCCTTCTTCTTTCATTCATTCAATTATCCCTCCCACCCAACAATCAAAAAGAAAAAAAAAAAACAAAACTTGGCCCAAACAGGGAGGGAAACAGAGGGGGGAAAAATGCTGGGCAAAAAGGGGGAATCTTGGGGAACAACGGGCGGAAAAACGGCTGGACAGAGCAGGAAAATTGGTTTTGGGGGGAACAGGAAAAAAGTGTGGAACAGCAAGAAAAAAAAAAAAAAACAACCAAAGGAGGGGGAATCACAGGGAGAAGACAATTTCTCCAAGGGGGTTAACAGAGGGTGTTCAAGTAACAGGGAAAGAAAAAACACGCACCAGACGGGAAAAAAACACTGGGGCCTTAAAGGAGGCGGATTAAAGGGAGAAGGACAAAGGGGGGAAAAAAACAAAAAAACTGGGTGGGTACTCTCGGGGAATTTAACAAGAAGGGGGGAAGGATGGGGGGGCCAATGGGAAAATTCTAAAAAACAGGGGGGACGGTTAGGGGAAACGGGGGGGGGGGGGAACCCCATTTTCACAAAAAAAAAGGGAATGGGGGGACCCACAAAAGAACACCAAGGAAAAACAGAATAGGAGCAGGGAAAAAAAAACAGATTAACATAGGACCAGGGGGGGGGAAAAAAAAAAATACTCCCAGGAAAAGGGGGAAAAACCCCCAATGGGAGATTTTTTTTCCCGCTTCCCCACCAGGGAGGGGGGGAGGGTTTTTTCAAAGTTAGGGTGTAGAAAGAGGGGGAAAAAAAAAAAACTCACCCAAAGGGGGGGCCAAAGGAAACTACACGAGGAGGGGGGGGAACAGTGGGGGCAAAAAGAGAAAAGGAAAAATGGGCAACCAGGGTGGGAGTTGGGTAGTATCAAAGAGTTTTTTTAACCCTCCACCCTTCCCACAGAGATCCAGGGGGTTCCTCAGCAAAGGCGTGGATTTCTTTTGTCCAGGGCACCTCCCTTTCCCACCCGGTGGGCTAATGTCTAATGTAAAAAATCTATAGCCTCTTCCTTGGAAAAAAAAAAAAAAATTCGGGAAAAATGGACCAAATTAAAAACACAAACAAGGTTGAGCATTCCTAAAACTCCAGGTTCAAGGACCCCCCATTTCAGGAGGGGGGGGGGGAAAAAAATGTGAATCTTTGCCCCCCCCTAAACTTACTTAGAATGAGGGGTATGGGGAAAAATATTTCAAATAAAAAAAAATTTTGCCAGGGGTTCAGAAGGGGGGACCAAAGTTTAAAAGCCGATAGGGAAAACAAAATCGTTTTTGTAAAAGGTTGTTGCACTAAGAAAAAAAAAACCAATTAAAGGGGGGGGGGGGGACCTTAAAAAAACCCTAAACACAAAGGGAAAAATGAAGGATAAAACAGCCCACTAGAGGGACAATAAAAAAAGAAATCCCAAGATTTATTGTCCTAACAGGGGTAAAGTGGTGGAACAAACAGATGGGGGCTAGTTAGTTTTTGGGGGAAACAGGGGGAGTGAAAAAAGTGCTATAAACGCCCCATGGTGGGGGGGGGACATGCACATTTTAAAGATAAAAAACAAAAAACATTAATAAAAAACATCTACTCAAATTCCCACAGGAGGGAGTGCCCAGAGGAGTTACAGCAGGAAGTTAAGAAATTGATTACAAGATTTCTTAAACAAAACTTTAAGGATTTCCCGCCCCACCAGGAAAACCGGGTGCGTTTATCAGCTAGGGGGGGGGGGTGGGACTGGAGTATGCTTACTGGGGCCCAACCAAAAGGCAGTTATCCCCCCATTGGTTTTACATTCTTCCCCAAAACCCCCTAAAAAAAAAAATTAGATTGGGGATAGCAAATGGGGGGGGCAAACAGGCCAGGGAGGGGCCCGGAAATTTCAGTGGGTGGCTGTGCCCCAACATAGGGACCAGTGGATAGGGGATTTAAAACCCAATTTCATTTTTTTCTCCCTTTTGCGGAAGCTACTTCCAGGAGGGGAAAGGGGGGGACTTCCCAAGAAACAAAAATTTTCCTGAAGGAAATGGAGAACAAGGGCGGCGACACCCCGGGATAGGGAAGGGGGATTTGTTATTTTTGGTTTTTCTTTTTGATTTTATTTCCGTGTCTCTTATTAACCCTCAATTCCCCAAAGGAAGAAGGGCAGCCTGGGTAGTAGCTAAAATTATTATTGAGAAGAAAATTTTGGCTTAATACAAGGTTAGGGTGAAAACACAAACATTTTATTATAACATATTAACGTTGCCCTCCCCCATTTTTTAAACAATAAAAAAGGGGGAAAGGGAATTGAATTGCATATCCTTTTTGCAGGGGTGGGGGGTGGGGGGGGGGAGGGGGGGGGCCTTGGATGGCTTTCGCTTTTTGTTTTTCATGAGTGTTTGCTAAATCCCAAAAAATCCAAAACAAAAAAAAAAAACTGAAAAGGCACTTTTTTGGACCACTTGGGTGCCTCAGGTTTTTCCCAGTGGGGGCCAGTGGCTGGGAGAATTTTGGTTTTCATGTAAGCATGACTGAACCAAAAAAGGGGAAATGGAAAGAATAGAAAAAAACAAAAAACAAAAACCAGTTAATGTTTTACCAGGAAGTTTCTGGAGGAACAATTTTTTTGGGAAGTGTTTTCCCAGGGTACAGAAGGGAAGTGGAACCTCCAAAGATTTGATACAGAGTAGAAAAAAAACCGTTCCCAATCGGGATTTTCTTAAAAGGTTTAAACAATGGGGGGGAGTATGGACTTTTTTTGTAAACAAAAAAAAAAAAAACCCAAAATTACCATTTCTTAGCACACTTTAGTTAACTAGGGAACCAAGAAAGGCTTTTTTTAAAAACAAACAACAGTGTACCAAAAAAACCTTCAAAATACTCATCAAATATTTTACATTTCCAGTCAAGCCCACCCCCCAACCTGAAGAAGAGCCTCCCCCCTTCTCTCCCAAGGGATCAGAGTGGAAGAGGATTGTCAGTGACCCTGATAACCTGGAAAAAGGCTCTAAGAGAGATGACAGAGTTTTTTTTAGAGCAAGGGGAATATAAATGAAAGGATCCTTGGGGACGGGCAAATGGACAGACTGGCAAAAAATACCAAGAGATAAACCTACTGAAACAAAAGAGAAAAAAGGAGGAATCAAAACAGATTAATCTTCCCTATGCTTTTATTTCACAGAAATATTGCAAAGCCCCCTTCGCAGAGCTATCAACCAACTCTGGAAAAATGGGGCACAGGAAAGAAGGCCAACAGGACACGCCCCGTGGGAAAGACAAGATGAAACGGTCCCCCCTCCCCCTATGTTGGCCTGGAAAGAAAAGATAAAAAACTATAGCAGAACAGACTAAATAAAGAGCAGAGTTTCCCTTCACCATTACTCCCTTTGAACAGAGGATAACATAATGAAAGAGGAAGGGACCTGCCCATTTATTTTTTTTATTTCCACAGATGATAATGGACCTGAGGAAACCCAGGAGAAATAGTTTTGGAGCCAAGAGAGGGCACCTTGGGGAGAGGGGGAAAAAAACGGGGGATAGGTGGGGGAAACGGGCAGGGGCCCCCCCTCCTCCCCCTTCCCCCCCCCCCTTCCCCCTTTTTTCCCTCCTCCCCCTTTTCACAAAAAAAAAGGGGGGGCCAAAAAAAAAAAGAAAAAAGGTTTCATTTTAAAAAGGAAAAAAAAATGTTTTTTTAAAATTTTAAAATTTTTTAAAATTATTTCCAGGTTTTAAAAAATTTTGATAGCCCCTTATGGATTTTTTTTAAACAAAAAAAAAAAATTTTTATTGAGGCTTGATATCCTATAAAAAAAATATTTGGGGGAAACTTTAAAAATTTACTTTTTTTAAAAAAAAAACCTATAAAAAAATTTTTTTGGATTTTTAAAATTTTTTTTTTTAAAAAAACCAATTTGGATAAGTGGATAGAAAAAAATTTTTTTGTGTTTTGGGGAGGGGATTATTTTTTTTTTTTTTAACAAAAAAAAAAAATTTTTACAGTTTAAAATTTTTTTTGAAGTTTTTTTTTGGGGAGATACAAAAAAAAAAATTTTTTTTTTGGGTTTTAATAAAAAATAAAAAAAATGGGGGGTTTTTAAAAAATTTAAAATTAAAAAAGGGTCTTTATTTTTTTGTAAAAATTTAAAAACAATATTTTTTGTATTTTTTTAATTTTTTTAAAATTTTTTTTTTTTTTCTTATTTTTTTTAGGGATGATTTAATATTTAAAAAAAAATTTAAAATTTCGAAGATAATTTTTTTTTTATTAAATTTAAAAAAAAAGTTTTATAGTTTTTTTAAAAAAAAGGGCCTTTTTTTAGAGAAAAAACAAAAAAAAAAAAAAGCATTTTTTTTTTTTAAAAAAGGGAGATAAAAAAAAAAAAAATGAGGAAAAAAAATAAAAAAAAAACCCCAAAGGGGGAAAAAGGGGGAAAAAAAATTTTTTCCCAGACTTTTTAAAATTTTTTAAAATGGAAAATTAAGAAAAAAAAAAAAAAAAAAAGGGGGAAAAAGGGGGGAAAAAAAAAAAAAAGGGGGGGGGGAAACCGTAAAAAAAATTTTTCCTTCCCCCCCCCCCCCCCACCCAAAAAGGGGGGGGAAAAGGGGGGGGGGACGCAAACCAAACCCCCCGGGAGTGTGAAAAAAAAAAAAAAGCACCCCCCAAACCTCTCCTTTCCCCCCTTTTTTTAAAAAATTTTTTTTTTTTTTTTTTTTTTTGATATTTAAAATTTTTAATTAATTTTTCCCCTTTTGGGTTTTTCCTTTTCGTGGGTTTTTTTTTTTTTTAGATTAAATTTAAAAAGGGCCATAAAGGATTTTCAAAAAAAAATAGAAAAAAATTTAAAAGGGGGAAAAAAAACAATTAATAAGAATTTTTGGGGGGGGGTATAAAAAATATTAATAATAATTTAAAAGTTTTTTTTTTTAAGTTTTTTTTTTTAAGGGGATACAAAACAATTTTTAAGAAGAAAATTTGGGATAAAATTTAAAAATTTAAAATAATAATAAATAGGGTTTTAAAAACATTTTTAAAATTTTTGTTTTTTTTTTTTAGAGATACAAAAGGGGAAAAACAAAAAAAAAAAGGTTTTTCAATTAGAGAGGGGATAAAAAAAAAGGGGAAAAAAAAAAAAAATTTAAAAAAGGGGGAAAATTTTTAAAAAAAAAAGACTTTTAAAGTAAAAGTCAAAAAAAAATAATTTTTAGGGGGGTAATATAAATATAAATATTTTATTTTGGGAAAAATTTTTTTAATTTAAAAACTCTCAATAGAAAATAAAAAAAGGAAAAAAAAAAAAGACCCCCAAAAAAAAACGAGGGAAAAAGGGGAAACGAGGGGGGAAAACCGGGGCCAAAAAAAAAGGGTGTTCCCCCCCCCCCCCTTTTTTCCTTAAACCCAAAAGAGTTTAAAAGAGGGGAACCCAGGGGGAAAAAGCTACAACCCCCCCGGGGGAGTATGAGAGGAAAAAGTCCCCCCTTTCCTCTTTTTTCCCTTTTTTTTTCTATTTTTTTTTATAGCTTATTTTTCCCCTGTGGTCAGTTTTTTTTTTTTTTTTTTTGTTTTGTTTTAAAAAAGATTTTAAAAGAGGGGTTTTTTTTGGGAATAAAAAAAAAAAAATTTTTAGGGGGCAGGGGAATATAAAAAAGAAAAAAAAAAAAAAAAAAGAATAAAAACCCTTTTCCCACCCTTATTTTTTAAAAAAAAAAAAAAAAAAAAAAATCCCCAAATTTAAAAAAAAATTTTTAAAAAGGGAGGAATTAGGGGACAAAAAAAAAAAAAAAAAAAAAAAAAAACCTCTTTTTTTTTTTTAAAATTTTTAAAAAAGGGGGAAAAAAAAAAACAAAAAAAAAAAATTTAAATTTGGGAAAAAAAAAAAACCTTTTTAAAAAAATGGCTTTTTTTTCCTTAAAAAGGAAAATTTACAATTTCCCCCGGGAAAAAAATTTTAAAAAAAAATTTTGAAAAAAAAAAATTTTAATAAGGGGGGAAAAAAAAATCCCCCAAAAATTTTTGGTTGGGGGGAAAAAATTAAATTTAAAAAAAAAAACAAAAAAAAAAAAAAAAAAATTTTGGGCTCGTTATTTGAAAAATAAAAAAACAAAAAAAAACCCCTTTAATATTTGGGGAAAAAAAAAACACCCCCAAAAAATTGGGATAAAGGGGGAAAAAACCCAAAAAACGGGAAAAAAAGGGGGGGGGAAAAAGGAGGGGGACGTTTTGTTTTCCCCCCCCCCCTTTCCCCCTACCGCAAGAGCCGGGAAAAAAAAAGGGAAAACGGGGGGGGGGGGGGGGGGGGGAACTTTTTGGCCACCAGGGCCAAACATTTTTTCCATTTCCCCCAACCCCCCCCCCCTTTTGGGGGGGCCCAGGGGGGGGGGACCCCCCCCCCCCATGGGATTTTATGAAACAATGAAAACCCCCCCTTTTTTTTCCATCTTGTTTTTGAGGCTTCCCTTTTTTTTTTTTTTTACCTAAATTTTTTTTTTTTTTTATTTTTTCGTGCTTTGCCTGTATGTTTTTGGAGTTTTTTTTTTTGGAAAAAAAAAAAAAAAAAAACAAAAATGGAAAAAAAAAAAAAGATAAGGGGTAAATTTTAAAGCCCTCACCCCATAGCTTATGGGGGGGGGGGGACAAGGGGGCAAACACCCCAAATTTAAAAAAAAAAACTATGGGTTTTTTTTTTTTCTTTTTAAAAAAACTTTTATACAATGTTTTTACTTTTTTAAAACAGAAAAATTTTTAAGTGGGGGGGAAAAACATAGGGGAAGATTGGGGCAAAAAAATTTAAAAAAATACAGGGGAAATATTTTTAAGGTTTTTACTTTTCATGGGGGGGGAAAGATTTTAAAAAGGGGAATAGTTTTTAAATTTTTATTTCCTTGGCATGCTTATGTATTTTTTTTGGGGTTTTAAAAATTTTTATAAATTTGGGAAAAGGGGGAAACAAGTCCCCCTGGGGGGGCCCCACCATTAAAACTTAATTTTGAAAGAGTGGAAGGGGTTTTTTTTTTTTCATGTTTTTTTGGGGAAAAAAGTAGAAAAAAAATTCATTTTACACTAGAAAAAAAAAAAAAATCCCCCCAAAAAAAAAAAATACTGAAAGAATTCAAAGATTTTGGTTAACTTTTTATCAATTCCACATATGGGGGGGGGAAATTAAAAAAACCTTTTTTTAAAATTTTTAAAAAAAACCCCCCAAAAAAAAAAAAAACACCCAAAAAACCCAAGGGGAAAAAAAGAAAAAGGGAGGGGGGGGACTTAAAAAAAAAAAAAAAAGGGATAATATTAAAAAATTTTTTTTTCCCCCCTTTTCTAGGGGAAAAGGGGGGAAAAAAAAAAAAAAAAAACCCCCAGGGGGAAATGGGCCCGCCCCCCCTTTTTGAAAAAATAAAGGGGGTTTTGGGAAAAATAATTTGGAAAAAAAAAAGGGCCCCCCGGGGTTTCTGAATTAAATTAAAAAAAAAAAATTTTTTTCTAAAAAAAAAAAAAAAAACCCCCCTCCACCCTATTTTTAAACCCCTTAGGAAAAAGCAAAAAAAAAAAAAAAAAACCCCGAAAAAAAAAAAAAAAACATTTTTGGGGGGAACGGGGAAAAAAAAACCCCAAATAAAACCAAACTTTTCCCCCAACCGGGAAACCAAAAGTTAAACCCCCCCAGGAGAAAGGGGCCCTGTTTTGCCCTTTTTTTTGGTTTTTTTTTTTTGTTTTTTTTGGCCGGGGGGAAAAAAGGGTGATTATTTAAAAAGGGTAGAGTACGGGATTTTTTAAAAATGGGTTTTTAACTTTTATTTTGTTAAAAAAATAAATTTACGGGGTATAGAATTTTTATTTTGTATATGTTTTTAAATTAGGGAGAAAAAAAAAAACGGGGGCCTTTTTTTTCCCCCCCCTTGTTTTTTTAAAAAAATGGGGGGGGCAAAAAAAGGCCCCAAAAAAAAAAAAAAAGGGGGGGGGGCCCATCCCTAGTTTCCCCAAATTTACCAATTTCCGGGGGGGGGGGACCGGGGGTTTTAAACGGGGGGAAAAGGGGGAAGGGAAATTAAAGCAAACCCATTCCCCTTGTTACAGGGGGGGATTTTCCAGAGATAGGGTATATAAATTTTTAAAACCTTTGTTTTTAAAAGAACATTTTAACAAAACCCCAGTCCAGAAAAAACCTGAGGGGGGGGCCCCATGTTTGGGGGGCCCCGAAACCCCCTTTTCGTTTTTTTTTGGGTTTTTTTTTTTTGTTTTTTTAAGTGATATTTTGGGTTTTTGTTTTTTTCCTGAGGGGGGACTTTTTTTGTTTTTTTTAGGGGAGTTTTTTTTTTTTTTTTTTTTGAAAAAAATTGGGGGGAGGTGCAATTTTCCCCATTAGGGGGGGGGGGGGGGGACGTTTTTTGCTGTACCCATGGGGAAAAAAAACGGCCCCTCAGGGGTTTTTTACCTTTTTGGGTTTCCCACTTCCTCTCTGTAAAAAAAACCGGGGGCGGGGGAGCCTTGCCAAAAAGATTTTTTTTTTTTTTTACCCCCCCAAAAACCCCCAAAAAATAAGAAAAACCCCCAAACCCCTGTATTTTTTTTTGTACCCAAGGTTTTGGGGGTTCCCAGGGGGTTAGAAAAAAAAAAAAAAAAAAGGGTTTGGCACAAAAAAGGGGTTTTTTTTTTCCCCCAAAATTTCTAAATTTTTCCCGGGTTCTTTTAAAGGAAATTTTTAAAAAAAGGGGGGGGGGGGACTTTGGGGGAAGGTGGGAAAAAGGGGTTTTTTTTTCTTAGGTTTTTTTCCCAGTTTAACACCCCATTTGAACCTTTTTTTTTTTTAAAATTTTCCCAACCCTTTGGGGTTTGTTTTTTAAATTTTTTTTTTTAAAAGTAAGAAAATAAAAAATGTACTTTGAAAGAAAAAATTTTTATTTTTAAAAAAAAAATTTAAAATTTTTAAAAAAGGAAAAAATTTTTAAAGGGGGGATAAAAAATTAAAAAAAGGATAAATACTAAAAAAAAAAATTTTTTAAAGGAAAAAATTTATTTAAAGGGGGAAAAATTATAAAGGAAAAAACAAAAAAGGGTTTTTAAATACAAAAGGGGGAAAAAAAAATTTAAAAAAAGGGGAAAAATACAAAAGGGGGAAAAAATTAAAAAAAAAGGTTTTAAAAAAAAAAAAAAGGGATTAATTAAAAAAAAAGGGGGAAAAAAATTATTTAAAGGGGATAAAAAAAAAAAAAAGGAAAAAAAATATTAAAGGGATAAATAAAAAAGGGAAAAAAAAAAAAAAAAAAAGGGGGAAAAAAATTTAAAAAAAAAATTAAAAAAAAAAAAAAAAAAAAAAAAAAAGGGATAAAATAAAATAAAGGAAAAAAAAAAAATAAAAAAGGGGATAAAAAAAAAAAATTAAAAAATAAAAAAGGGATAAAAAAAAAATTTAAAAGGATAATAAAAAAAAAAAAATTTTTTTAAAAAGGGGGAAAAAAAAAAAAGGGTTTAAAAAAATTTGGGAAGATAAGGGGGGGAATAATGGGATTAAAAATAAATTTATAAAAAAGTAAATTAAGTTAAAATATGTGAATATTTTAAATAATGAAAAAAGTAAAAAAAAAAAAAAATTTTAAAAAGTATTTTTAAATTTTGTAAAAAAATTTGGGGTTTTAAGTAATAAAAATGGAAAAAAATAATAAAGGGTTTTTAAATAAATTTTTTTTTTTTTTAATTTTTTAATTAAGTTAAATTTGGGGGTAAAAAGGGGTAAAAAAAAAAAAAAAAATAAAAAAAAAAAAAAAAAGGGGGTTTTTAAAAAAAAAAAAAATTGGGAAAAGGAAAAAAAGGGGAGGAAAAAAAATTTTTACGGGGGAAGGGGAATTTAAAAAAAAGAAAAATTAATAGGGGGGAAAAAAAAAAAAAAAATAAAAAAAAATAAAAAATTTAAAAAGGAAAAAAAAAAAAATAAATAAAAAAAAAAAATTTAAAAAATATAAAAAATAATAAAAAAAAAAAAAAAAAAAAAAAATTGATTAAAGAAAAGGGGGGGGAAAAAGGGAAAAAAGGAAAAAACAAAAGGGAAAAGGGAAAAAAAAAATTTTAAAAGGTAAAAAAAATTTTAATTTTTTTTTAAAAAAAAATTTTAAATTAAAATTTGTTTTAAGTTCAAAAAAAAGGAAAAGGGGATAAAAATTTAAAGTAAAAAAAAAAGTAATGAAAGTAAAAAAAAAAATTTAAATTAAAAAAAAAAAAATTTTTTTAAAATTTTTAATAAAAAAATTTTAAAAAAAAGGGGGGAAAAAATAAATAAAGAAAAAATTTTTTTTTTTTTTTTAAAAAGGGGGGGGGGAAAAAAAAGGGAATAGTTAAAAAAAATTTATTTTAGGGGAAAAAAAAAAAAAAAAAAAAAAAAAAAGGGAAAAAAAAAAAAAAATTTTTTTAAGGGGGGAAACAAAATTTTTAAATTTTTAAGTTTTAAAATAAAAAGGGAAAAAAAAAAAAAAAAGGGAAAATTTTAAATAGTTTTAAAAAAAAAATAATTATAAAAAAATTTCCAAATTTTTTTTTTTTTTTTTTAAAGGTTAAAAAAAAGTGGGGAAAAAAAAAACCCCAAAAAAAAAAAAACCAAATTTTTCCAAAAAAGGGGGAAAAAAATAGAAAAAAAAAAAAAAAAATTTAGTAAAGTTATTTGGGAAAAAAAATTTTTTTTAAAAAAAAAAAAAGGGATTTTAATTTTTTAAATATAAAATTTTAAATTTTTTTTAAAAAATTTAATTTCAAAGTAGATTTTTTTTTTTTTTTTTTTTTAACCCCCCTCCCTTTTTTTGGGGGAAAAAATTTTTTTTCCCCCTTTTAAGGGGGGGGCCCATTTCCCCCCCATTTTTTTTTTTTAATTTTTTTACCCCCTTTTGGGGTATTTTTTTTCCCCACCCAAAAGGGGGGCCCAATTTTTTAAAAAAAAATAAGCAAAATTTTTTGGGGGGCCCCAAAGTAAAAAAAATTTTGGGTTTTTTCCCAGGGCCTTAAAAAAAAGGGGGGGGAAAAAAAAAACCCCCCCTTTTTTTTTTTAATGGGGAAAGTGGGGGGGGGTAGGGGGGTTTTTTTTTACTGTGAGGAAAAAAAATATTTTTTCCCAAAAAAAAAAAAAAAAAAAAAAACCCTTTTTTA
>NW_023660494.1:0-19200 GCF_015228065.2 Penaeus monodon | reverse complement strand
AAAATGGGTTCGCCTGTTAAGATGCCCAAGTCAAGAAAATTTGAGCTAGTTTATCAAAAAAGAAATAATAATGATAATGATAATAATAATAAATAATAAAAAATAATAATGGTGTGACAGTTTTTTTTATGTTACGTGAATTATTATTTTCCGGTAAATGGCTAGCGATTAGATGTTTACTGAGGAAGATAACAGATAGAAAATCGATTGGTAGATTGACAGGCAAGCAGGCAGACAGACGCTGGACAGACAGACGCTGGACAGACAGACGCTGGACAGACAGACGCTGGACAGACAGACGCTGGACAGACAGACGCTGGACAGACAGACGCTGGACAGACAGACGCTGGACAGACAGACGCTAGACAGACAGACGCTAGACAGACAGACGCTAGACATGCCCCCCCCCGTTGAGGTCGGTTGGGGCCGTCCCCTTCACAGAGGCGACCCCCTCCATTCTAACGTTCGGAAGGGTTTTCCGAGTGCCGCCCCCGCGCGGCCTTCCCCTCGCGACGGTAGAGCTCCCGGGGTTTTCTCCCCTCGGCCACGTGGTGCCGATAGCGCGGAGCTAGATCCCGGGTTGTGACACCCTTGCGGCGAGAAAGGAAAAAAAACCCGGCAATCCCACCCCCCTTGCCGCGTTGCGCGGAGTAAAGGCTGGGCCGGAGGGCCCCCCTCTTTGTGGTTCTCGCTTGCGCGCGTTTTTCCGTTTCCATCCGATCCCCACCGGGCGCTGGGGGTAGCCGGCATCCCCCATTCCCCTTGCTTGGGGCCCTTTCGCGCGCGCGCGCGCGCGCGGGCGAGGCCGGGCGGGCGGGGCTGCCGGCCGGCTCCGTGTTCCCGGGAAGGGGGTGGGGGAAGAAGGAGCGCCAAGCGCGCCCCCTGCGGAGCGCGCGCGCGAGTTCCCCTGTGGAAGGGGGGGGCCGGCCCTTCAGCAGGCGATGGAGGGATGGAGGGAGGAAGGACAGAGGAGGAGCGGCGGGCAGCTGGCGCGGCGGGCAGCCTGGTGCGGTGCCTGCCGCCCGTGTGCGCCTGCCCCGCCTTCCCTCGCCACCTCTCTCCCTTCGCTCCCCCCCCTCGCTGCGGCCGAAAGACGATGGCGAAAAAAGAGAGAGAGAGACGATGAAGGGCTCGCGCCCGGGTGGGAGGCTGCCGCGGCCGTTGTTCTGGCCCGGCGACGCTTGTTCTCTCCCACCCCTGCTTGCGGCGCACCCTAAGAGAGAAGAGCCGATGATGAAAGAAGCCATCCAGCATACGGTCCGCTCTCTTTCCCGATCCCGGCGAGATGCGCGGCCCCGACCTGCGAAAAGCCGAGAAGTGCAAGGCGGAGAAGAGAGCGAGCGAGCAGGCGCCCCGCGCGCTGCGTGCTGCGTCCCGGCGCTCCTTCTTCCCCCTGCGAGCACACACACACACGAGCGATGGCGACCCGACGGGTCGTTTGTTGTTGTCCAATTTACCGGGTTTGATCCCCCAGTAGTCATATGCTTGTTTTAAAAGATTAAGCCATGCAGTGTAAGTACAGGCCGATTTAAAGGGCGAAACCGCGGAGGGCCCTCATTAAATCAGATATAACTCATTGGATCTCTGCCGTACCGCACTTCTTGGATAACGTGGTAATTCTAGAGCTAATACATGCCTTTGTAGTTCCGACCGCGAGGGGGGACGCTTTTATTAGACCAAAAACCCCTCGGCGGCCGGCCCTTCAACGGCCGGCCGCGATCTCCTTGGTGAATCAGAAAAAATTTTGGCCGAGCGCACGACCCCTCCCGCAACCCGGGTTGGGTCGGCGCCGCGTCCTGCAGGCGTCTGCCTTATCAGCTCTCGATTGTAGGTTAAACGCCTACAATGGCTATCACGGGTAACGGGGAACAGGGTTCGTTCCGGAGAGGGAGCCTGAAAAACGGCTACCACATCTAAGGAAGGCAGCAGGCGCGCAAATTACCCACTCCCGGCACGGGGAGGTAGTGACGAAAATACTGTTGCGACCCCCGGGAACGGGGCCTCGCAATTGGAATGAGTACACTTTAACCCTTGTACGAGGATCGAGGGAGGGCAAGTCTGGTGCCAGCCGCCGCGTAATTCCAGCTCCACTAGCGTATATTAAAGTTGTTGCGGTTAAAACGCTCGTAGTTGACTTCTGCTCCGGACCGGCGGTCCCCCTTAGCGGCGGCTACTCCCGGGGTTTTCCGAGCTGTTTCCCCGGCGGCGCGCTTCGGGGTTTTTTTTGCCCTTTACCGGGTGTCCCCCTGTGGCCGGCACGTTTACTTTGAAAAAAAAAATAGAGTGCTCAGAGCGGCTGGTCTTTGCTACACCCCGAATGGTCGTGCATGGAATGAGGGAAAACAGGACCTCGGTTTTTATTTTGTCGGTTTTTCGGAACGCGAGGTAATGATTAATAGAAGCAGACGGGGGCATTCGTACTGCGACGCTAGAGGTGAAATTCTTAGACCGTCGCATGACGACCTACTGCGAAAGCATCTGCCAAGGATGTTTTCTTTGATCAAGAACGAAAGTTAGAGGTTCAAAAGGCGATCAGATACCGCCCTAGTTCTAACCTTAAACGATGCTGATAGCGATCCGCCGCAGTTTTTCCCATGACCCGGCGGGTAGCTTCGGGGATAACATAGTCTTTGAGTTCCGGGGGAAGTATGGTTGCAAAGCTGAAACTTAAAGGAATTGACGGAAGGGCACCACCAGGAGTGGAGCCTGCGGCTCAATTTAAATCAACAGGGGGAAAACTCACCAGGCCGGGACACCGGAAGGATTGACAGAATGAAGGCTCTTTCTCGATTCGGGGGGTGGTGGTGCAGGGGCCGTTCTAGTTGGTGGAGTGATCTGTCTGGTTAATTCCGAAACGAACGAGACTCTAGCCTGCTAAATAGTCGACGGTCTCTCGCCCAGCCTTCGCCCTCGGGCGTGGCTCGGGTCCCCAAAACCCGGCCGTCGCGCGGGCCTCCGCCGTCGGTTGGTTAGCGCCCCCGGGCGGCGCGCCCCGCGGCCCCGGGAAAAAACGGGGCGTCCGCTTCGCAGTCTTCTTTTTAGAGGGATAAGCGGCAGAAAAAAAATATACTAGCCGCACGAGAGTTTGAGCCATAAAGGTCTGTGATCCCCTTAGATGTTCTGGCCGCACGCCCCCGCTACAATGGAGAGTTCAGCGAGCTGTCCTGCTCCGAGAGGAGCGGGAAACCTCGTGAAAGCTGTCCTTAAAAGGGGTTTGGGGGCTTGCAAATTTTCCCCCATGAACGAGGAATTCCAGTAGGCGCAAATTCACCAGATTGCGCCGATTTAGTCCCTGCCCTTGTACACACCGCCCGTCGCTACTACCGATTGAATGGTCTAGTGAGGGCACCGGACTGGCGCCCTTGGAGCCGCTACCGCCGCCTCGGCGGCGGCCAGCGCCCTCGGGTCGACGGAAAGGTGTCCAAGCTGGGTCATTTAGGGGAAGTAAAAGTCGTAACAAGGTTTTCCGTAGGTGAACCGCGGAAGGATCATTAACGAGTGCTAGCAGCAGCAGCAGCACCACCACCGAGTAGTGGTGCCGCCGAAAGAGGCAACTCGCGTGCAACCCGAACGATCGGACGGACGGACGGACGGACGGGCGAGGGCCAGTGACCAAGGGGCGGAGACGGTCTTGTCTCCTGCCGCGGTCCACCTCCCAGCTCCTCGTCCCCATTTCCTCCTCCTCGTCCGCGGGGGGCTCTCGGCACGGCTCCCCGGCCCTTTTCCTCTCCACCATCCCTCCCTCCCTCTGGCCGGCGGCCCGGAGGGAGGCGGGGAGGAGAGGAGGGGGCCAAACCCCAAAGTCTTTGTAGCCCCGCCTGGGTAAACCGGGGCCTACGAGGTCGGCGACGGCGCCGGGCGCGAAGCGCGCTCGGCGCCGGGGGCTACGCGTTTTCTCAGAGCGCGGGTTCCCCTCCCCTCCGAGGCCCTTTTTTAGTGGGAGGCGATCGAGTAGTGTGTGGGGTGAACTCGAGGAAAGAAAAACCCCAGCAAAGACTCTTAAGGGGGGATCACTTGGCTCGTGGGTCGGGGAAGACCGCGGCAAAAGGGCGATTTTTTTGGTGGCATCGCAATTCTCCCCGTGATTCCACGACGTGTCGAACGCACATTGCGGGGGCCCTGTGCCTTCTTCGAAGGACGGGCTTCCACCTTCCCTCGAGTGTCGTGACGTTGCCTCCGGGGGGACAGTACGGACGGCTGCGACTGCGGCGGGCGGAGGGCTCCGGTCCTCCTGCCCCCTTTCCGCCCGTTCCCCGGGGAAAGGCCGCTACGAGAATCTCTTTAGAGTGAGGCGAAACAGCGCCGTGTAGGTGGCCCCCTTTCGCGGCGGCGGCTCTCTCTCTCTCTCCCCCCCTCATCTGAGGGCAGGGAAGGAGCAGGAGCTTCCGGCGGCGGGGACTCCGCAAAATGCAAAACCCGGGGGGTGTTTTGGGGTCCGGCGGCTTCCCCTCAAGCCTGCCGGCTCCACTCAAACCCGTGCCGGAGGTGCGGCGGCGGCGGCGGCGGCGACTTGCTTGCTCGCTCGCTCGCTCGCACGACCATTCCGCCCTGGGGAGTTCGCCGGACCAGAGGGGGGCGGGTTTCGTTGGAGGAACTCGCTCCGGGTCCGGACGTTCCCTTAAGACGCTTGGAGGGCTCGCTCTCTTCCGTCGCCGTCGGCTCGGACGGGGACGGACGGGCGGACGTACCTCGTCCTCCTCCTCCTCCTCGTCCGGCCGACTACCGCCGATTGTTGGTCGGGACCTGCCTGCCACTGGCCCAGAAAAGGCGAATGTTCCAAAAAAGAGCCGGAGAGGCGCTCTCCCAAAGCCGTGAAAGCCAGCCGTCCGGTGCACCCCCCCCCCCCCCCCCCCCCGGGGAAGGAGAGGAAGGGGGCCGGGGCCATCCGGCCGTGCTGGAGAGGGAAAGGGGCGCACCCTGAGATCGCGAGACCGCGTAGATTGGGGCCCTCTCCGCGCCACGAACCCCCGCGTGGGGTTTTTCGGGGCAGGCAGGGGGGCGTGGAAAGCCGTTAATAACGGACTAAGAGAGCAAAATGATCCCAAAGCACAAAACAAGCAAGACGACGGCGACGGCGGCGGCGGCGGCGGCGACTCGTTCGCCCGCCGCTTGCTCGCTTTTGTTGGTACGTACGTCGACCTCGAGTGGTGGGAGATGACCCGGCTCTAATTTAAGCATTTTAATCAGCGGAGGAAAAGAACAACCGGGATTCCCGGAGTAAGTGCGACCGAAACGGGAAGAGCCCAGCGCCCAAAACCTCGCGTTCCCCCTTCGCGGGGGGCTCGAGGGGTGCTGCGTTCGGGAGAGGTCCAGCACGCGCTTCCGAGCCGCCTAAGTTGTTCATGAATGACTCTCATACCCACCGAGGGTGTCAGGCCCCTGTGGCGGAAAGGGACTTCCTCCTCCTCGTTCGCGGGGAGGGGGTTTCGGGAGTGCGGAACGGGCCTCTCCTTAGAGTCGGGTTGCCTGAAACCGCAACCTAAAGCAGGTGGTAAACTCCATCTAAGGCTAAAAAATGACCACGAGACCCATAGCGAACAAGTACGTGAGGGAAAGTTGAAACAGAACCCTGTAGAGAGAGTTCAAGAGAAAAGTGAAACCGTTAAGAGGCTAAACGGGCGGAGATTCGAAGATCGAACTGGGGGGATTCAGTTCGTCGGCCTGCGGGAGACGGCAGCGGGCGTGGCGACTTCCCGTTCCGGAGGCCTCGGCCGAAGGAGCCAACGCGGGGAGCGGCCCCCGCCGCCTGCCGGCGCCGGCGGGCGATCTTCCCCCGCAGTAGGTCGCCGCGACGGTTGGGGACACACGGGGGTCTGAGGCCCGGGTCCTGGTAGGAACCGGCGGCGCGTTCGTCCTCCCGCTCCTCGTTGGGCGGGGGGCGTTTTCCAGCGCGGCCCCTCCGGGGATCCCCCGGTGCCCTCGTCTTGCCCCCCCGACGGTCTCTCCTCCGGGGGCCTGCCGGGAACGGGGGACTGGTCCCAGGCCGGTCGAGCCTAATTCGTGGCTCCGCGCTTCCCTTTCCCTCTCCCGCGTGGGGCCCTTTGCGGCGTGCAAGGAGTCGGGACTCCTCCCGACCCGTCTTGAAACACGGACCAAGGAGTCCAACATGTATGCGAGTCAATGGGCGCGCTAAACCCACGGGCGCAATGAAAGTGATCGGGCCGATCCCTCGGAGCAGCGGGCGGCCGCGCGCACCCGGACGGAGTGACTGATTTCCTCCCCGGGACGGCGCGGGCTCCCTCCCCCTCCCGCACGCCCCGCACGCCCCTCACCGGGCGGCGGGGGGGGCGCAGGTCCGGGACTCGCCATGACGAACGGTCGCCCCCCGCCTCGGCGGGCTCGGGGGGCCGGATGTGTCGGCGGGTACCCAGAGCATAGATGTTGGGACCCGAAAGATAGTGAACTATGCTTGGCCAGGATGAAGCCAGGGGAAACCCTGGTGGAGGTCCGAAGCGTTTCTGACGTGCAAATCGATCGCCAGAGCTGGAGTATAGGGGCGAAAGAACCAATCGAACTATCTAGTAGCTGGTTCCCTCCGAAGTTTCCCTCAGGATAGCTGGCGCTCGCTTCGAACGAGTTCCATCCGGTAAAGCGAATGACTAGGGGTGTTGGGGACGAAAGTCCTCAGCCCATTCTCAAACTTTAAAAGGGTGAGGTGCCGGGCTTGCTTCGCTGAAGCCCCGGACGAGAATCGGAGTGCCTAGGGCCACTTTTGGTAAGCAGAACTGGCGCTGCGGGATGAACCGAACGCCGGGTTAAGGGCCTAAATGGATGCTAATTCCGATCCCATGGGAAAGGGGGTTGCTTGCTATAGACAGCAGGACGGTGGCCATGGAAGTTGGAATCCCCTAAGGAGTGTGTAACAACTCACCTGCCGAAGCAAGTAACCCCGAAAATGGCATGGCGCTCAAGCATCCTCCCGATAAATCGACCGCCGGGGGCACCTATAGGCGCGTCGAGGAGGTCTCGAGGCCCCGGCGAGTAGGAGGGCGCGGTGGTGAGCGTAGAAGGATACGGCGCGAGCCGGTCTGGAGCCGCCCCTGGTGCGGATCTTGGTGGTTTGTAGCAAATGCTCGAGCAAGCCGAACCCTCGTTGACCGAAGCGGAGGAGGGTTCCCCGCCAAACATCGCTTGGTCGTGGATCAGTCGGCCCTTAGCCCGAGGATAGCTTCCCTCCGATCCCCTGGAAAACGCCACAAAACAGTCGAGAGCCCTTCTTGGGATCTCCCTGTTTTGGAAAGGGGTCGAGGCGGCACGAGGCCCGAGCAGCAGCAGCCAGCCCAACCCGGGCGGGCGGGCTCTCGGGGCTTGTCGGCGCCGGCTGCGAACGGTGTGGGGCCCTGATGATGATGGTTTTTTGATGAGAAAACCCCTCTCAGGGCCTCTCGCGGCCGGCGTCTTGGCCACGGCCTTTTTTTGCTCGCTTGCCGCTTGCTCGCTTGCTCGCTTGCGCTGGCCGGCCACGCCAATCCCCCGCCTCAGCAATTTGTCTGGACCAAAACGACAAAGGAGAAAAAGAAAGAAAGAGAGAAATGCAAAGAAACGGTCCCGTCAGATTTCGGGCTAAAGGGAAAACGGTTAAAATCCCGTGACCTGCCCCGTGGGAAGACAGACCCGTGCGTGGGAAATATTTAGAGTGCGGGTGGCCGTCTAACGGTGCGGCGGCGCGCGTGGGCCGCGCGGCGCGTCGTCGTCGCGGGTCTCTCCCCCCTCTTGGGGTGGGGGTTGGCGAACGACCCACGGCACCGCCGCCGGCGCCGGCGCCGCCCGGCGGTTACGGGCGATCCTCCTCCCGATCCTTCTGTGAGAGGGCTTCTCAGGAGTGCGGACACTCCGCATTCCGTCGACCAGCGCCGGTCTCGCCGCCTACTCCGCCTCCTCCTCCTCAGGCAGGAGGGAGGAGAAGAAGAAGGCTCGAGACCCCCTAGTAGGCTCTGGCGGCAGTGCAGACCTCCCCTTCGCTCTCGGAGTAAGCGCCTTTATTATTATTGCCGGAGACGGTTACGGCTCCGTGCGCAGAGGAGCGCTCGCGCCCAACCCAACCCCCCCAATGGTGTTTTCAGTGCCGGTGGTCGGAGGCCCGTGCGTGTGCTTGGGAACAGGCGTACTCGTTCGCCGGCGCCGGCGGTAGCCCGGGGAAGAGCTTTCTTCTCTTTTTTAGGCTGCTGGAGGCCCCAAGTTTGTTCACTTTGAGTGGGGGTCGTTGGCCGTAACAGCCATACGTGAGATTGTGATTGTTGGGAGCAATCCTCGCTGTTGCGATCGCCACCGGGTCGCCGTAGAAGCACCGCGCAAATAAGCGCTTGGTGTCCCGTGCGCTACCGCCGGCCCCCTTTAAAAGGTGGATAGTGTAAACCCCCCCCGGTACCATCCAAACCATCCAACCGACAGAGCATGTTTTATTTGAGAGGGGGTGGGGGGCGCGGCTTGCGCGCCGCTCGTCGAACGCCGCAGGCCGAAAACGAGAGCGAGTTCTGCGGGGCGGAGGACTAGCACCAGCCATGATTAGTGTGGCACCGCCAGTGGCGTACAAGGGGACAACAAAAGTTGGAGGCGCCCCGGTCGGGGAAGAGGAAGAGGAGGAAGAGGAAGGAAGGAGAGTTAGTGCTCTTCTTCCTTCCTTCCTTTCAGCCTTAGCCCTCGGGAGTCGAGATGCCTACCCAGCGCGCCCGCGTTGCGGGGGGCAGTCCGTACCTTACTCCGCAGCAGGTCTCCAAGGTGTTCAGCCTCTGGTCGATAGATCAATGTAGGTAAGGGAAGTCGGGAAGTTAGATCCGTAACTTCGGGACAAGGATTGGCTCTGAGGGTCGGCCATGCCGGGCCCAAAAGCCGGAAGCGGTCCCTCGTTCCCTGGGGGGGTCGGCCCGCCGGTGCGGCGCGGAGGCGGCGGCGAGGAGGGGGCCCAAGGGTGCCCTTGGCGGTCGGCGCCGCGGCGTTTCGTCCGCTCCGAGGGAGAAGGACTGGGGGAGGGGCGGCCTTTCACGAGGTCGCTCCGAGCTCGGGGCCCGACCCCGCAGGGGCGGCTGCCGTGCTGCGGCTGCTCGCCTGCCGCGGTGCCCTCCCCTCCGCTCGAGCCGCGCAGCCCGAGCGCCCGCCGCATCACGCGCCCCCGCCGTCGCGGGTCGGGACCAACGCGGAAGGCGCCTCTCGGGCAAAGGCCGGGGTTCCCTCCCGTTTTCCCCCGGGCCCCGGCTGGCAACAGACGGCCGTCTCAGAACTGGCACGGACCAGGGAATCCGACTGTTTAATTTAAAAAAAAGCAATGCGATTGTCGGTGATCGATTCTGACGCAATTTTGAATTTCTGCCCAGTGCTCTGAATGTCAAAGTGAAGAAATTCAACCAAGCGCGGGTAAACGGCGGGAGTAACTATGACTCTCTTAAGGTAAACCAAATGCCTCGTCATCTAATTAGTGACGCGCATGAATGGATTAACGAGATTCCACTGTCCCTACTACTATCTAGCGAACCCACAGGCAGGGAACGGGCCTGCAGTTAACGGCGGGGAAAGAAGACCCTGTTGAGCTTGACTCTAGTTTGGCTTTGTAGAGAGGCACCCGAGGTGTAGCAAAGTGGGGGGGCGCTCGGCGCCCTCCCAAATTATGCTACACCTCAGGTGCCTCTCTACAAAGCCAAACTAGAGTCAAGCTCAACAGGGTCTTCTTTCCCGCCGTTAACTGCAGGCCCGTTCCCTGCCTGTGGGTTCGCTAGATAGTAGGTAGGGACAGTGGGAATCTCGTTAATCCATTCATGCGCGTCACTAATTAGATGACGAGGCATTTGGCTACCTTAAGAGAGTCATAGTTACTCCCGCCGTTACCCGCGCTTGGGGTTTAATCTCTTCACTTTGACATTCAGAGCACTGGGCAGAAAAACACAATGCGTCAGCATCGATCACCGACCATCGCATTGCTTTGTTTTAATTAAACAGTCGGATTCCCTGGTCAGTGCCAGTTCTGAGACGGCCGTCTGTTGCCAGCCGCGGCCGGGGAAAGGGAGGGAAACCCCGGCCTTTGCCCGAGAGGGCCTTCCCCCGTTGGTCCCGACCCGCGACGGCGGGGGCGCGTGATGCCGGCGGGCGCTCGGGCTGCGCGGCTCGAGCGGAGGGGAGGGCACCAGCGGCAGGCGAGCAGCCGCAGGCACGGCAGCCGCCCCTGCGGGTCGGGTCGAGCTCGGAGCGACCTCGTGAAAGGCCCCCCTCGCCCAGTCCTTCTCCCTCGGAGCGGACAGAAACGCCGCGGCGCCGACCGCCAAGGGCACCCTTGGGCCCCCTCCCCCGGGCCGCCTCCGCGCCGCACCGGCGGCCGACCCCCGGGGAACGAGGGACCGCTTCCGGCTGTGGGCCCGGCATGGCTCGACCCTCAGAGCCAATCCTTGTCCCGAAGTTACGGATCTAACTTGCCGACTTCCTTACCTACTTTGTTTCTATCGACCAGAGGCTGAACACCTTGGAGACCTGCTGCGGAGTAAGGTACGGACTGCCCCCCCGCAACGCGGGCGCGCTGGGTAGGCATCTCGACCCCCGAGGGCTAAGGCTGAAAGGAAGGAAGGAAGAAGAGCACTAACTCCTTCCTTTCCTTTCTTCTCCTCTTCTTCTTCCCCCGACCGGGGCGCCTCCAACTCTGTTGTCCCTTGTACGCCACTGGCGGTGCCACACTAATCATGGCTGGTGCTAGTCCTCCGCCCCGCAAAAACTCGCTCTCGTTTGGGCCCTGCGGCGTTCGACGAGCGGCGCGCAAGGCCGCCCCAAACCCCACCCCCTCTAAAATAAAACATGCTCTGTGGGTTTGGGTTTGGTTTGGTTGGTACCGGAGGGGGTTTACCTATCCCCCTTTTCAAGGGCCGGCGGTAGCGCACGGGACACCAAGCGCTTATTTGCGCGGTGCTCTACGGCGAACCGGTGGCGATCGTAACAGCGAGGATTGCTCCCAACAGATCACATCTCACGTAGGGCTGTTAGGGCCCAACGACCCCCACTCAAAGTGAACGAACTTGGGGGCCTCCAGCAGCCTAAAAAAGAGAAGAAAGCTTTTCCCCCGGGCTACCGCCGGCGTCGGCGAACGAGTACGCCTGTTGCCAAGCACACGCACTGGCCTCCGGACCACCGGCACTGAAAACACCATTGGGGGGTTGGGTTGGGCGCGAGCGCTCGCTCTGCGCACGGAGCCGTAACCGTCTCCGGCAATAATAATAAAGGCGCTTACTCCGAGAGCGAAGGGGAGGTTCGCACTGCCGCCAGAGCCTACTAGGGGTCTCGAGCCTTCTTCTTCTCCTCCCTCCTCCCTGAGGAGGAGGAGGAGGGGGTAGTGGGCCCGAGACCGGCGCTGGTCGACGGAATGCGGAGTTTCCGCACTCCTGAGAAAGCCCTCTCACAGAAGGATCGGGAGGAGGATCGTCGAAACCCGCGGCGGCGCCGGCGCCGGCGGCGGTGCCGTCGTCGTTCCCCAAAACCCCCACCCAAGAGGGGGGAGAGACCCCCGACGACGACGACGACGCCGCGCGGCCCACGCGCGCCGCCGCACTCGTTAGAGGGCCCCCCGCAACTCTTAAATATTTTCCCACGCACGGGTCTGTCTTCCCACGGGGCAGGTCACGGGATTTTAAACCCGTATTCCTTTAGCCCGAATCTGACTGGACGTTTCTTTGCATTCTCTCTTTCTTTCTTTTTCTCCTTGGTCGTTTTGGATCCAACAAATTGCTGAGGCGGGGTTTGGCGGGGCCCGGGCCCAAAGCGCAAGCGAGCAAGCGAGCAAGCGAGCAATCGAGCAAAAAAAAAGGCCGTGGCCAAGACGCCGGCCGCGAGAGGCCCTGAGAGTGGTTTCTCATCAAAAAACCATCATCACGGGGCCCCACACCGTTCGCAGCGGCGCCGACAAGCCCCGAGAGCCCGCCCGCCCGCGGTTGGGCTGGCTGCTGCTGCTCGGCCTCGTGCCGCCTCGACCCCTTTCCAAAACGGGAGATCCCAAGAAGAGCTCTCGACTGTTTTGTGGCGTTTTCCAGGGATCGGAGGGAAGCAAATCCTCGGGCTAAGGGCCGACTTATCCACGACCAAGCGATGTTGGCGGGGAACCCTCCTCCGCTTCGGTCAACGAGGGTTCGGCTTGCCGAGCATTTGCTACTACCACCAAGATCCGCACCAGTGGCGGCCCCAGACCGGCTCGCGCCGTATCCTTCTACGCTCACCACCGCGCCCTCCTACTCGCCGGGGCCTCGAGACCTCCTCGACGCAGCCTATAGTGCGCCCGGCGGTCGATTTATGGGGAGGAGTTTGAGCGCCATGCCATTTTCGGGGTTAGTTGCTTCGGCAGGTGAGTTGTTACACACTCCTTAGCGGATTCCGACTTCCATGGCCACCGTCCTGCTGTCTATATCAAGCAACTCCCTTCCATGGGATCGGAATTGCATCCATTTAGGCCCCTTAACTCGACGTTTGGTTCATCCCCCCAGCGCCAGTTCTGCTTACCAAAATGGCCCACTAGGGCACTCCGTTTCTCGTCCGGGGCTTCAGCGAAGCAACCCCGGCACCTCACCCATTTAAAGTTTGAGAATGGGCTGAGGACATTTCGTCCCACACCCCTAGTCATTCGCTTTACCGGATGGAACTCGTTCGAAGCGAGCGCCAGCTATCCTGAGGGAAATTTCGGGGGGGAAACCAGCTACTAGATAGTCGATTGGTCTTTCGCCCCTATACTAGCTCTGGCGATCGATTTGCACGTCAGAAACGCTTCGGACCTCCACCAGGGTTTCCCCTGGCTTCATCCTGGCCAACCCTAGTTCACTATCTTTCGGGTCCCAACATCTATGCTCTGGGTACCCGCCGACACATCCGGCCGCCCGAGCCCGCCGAGGCGGGGGGCGAGCGTTCGTCATGGCGCGTCCCGGACCTGCGCGCCCCCCGCCGCCGGTGAGGGGCGTGCGGGGCGTGCGGGGAGCGGGAGGGAGCCCGCCCCGTCCGGGGAGGAAAGTCAGTCACTCCGTCCGGGTGCGCGCGGCCCGCCCGCTGCTCCGAGGGATCGGCCCGATCATTTTCATTGCGCCCGTGGGTTTAGCGCGCCCATTGACTCGCATACATGTTGGACTCCTTGGTCCGTGTTTCAAGACGGGTGGGGGAGGAGTCCCGACTCTTTGCACGCCGCGAAGGCACGGGGGAGAGGGAAAGGGAAGCGCGGGACCCAGCGAATTAGGCTCGACCGCGGCCTCGGACCATTTCCCCGTTCCCGGCAGGCCCCGGAGGAGAGCCCGTCGGGGGGCAAGCGGGGGGCACCGGGGGATCCCCGGGAAACGGGCGCGCTGGAAAACGCCCCCCGCCCAACGAGGAGCGGGGGGACGAACCGCGCCGCCGGTTCCTACCAGGACCCGGGCCTCAGACGCCCGTGTGTCCCCAACGCGTCGCGGGGGACCTACTGCGGGGGGAAAGATCCCCCCGCCGGCGCCGGGCAGGCGGCGGGGGCCGCTCCCCGCGTTGGCTCCTTGGGCCCGAGGCCTCCGGAACGGGAAGTCGCCACGCCCGCTGCCGTCTCCCGGCAGGCCGACGAACTGAATCCCCCAGTTCAAATCTTCGAATCTCGCCCGTTTACCCTTTCTTAACGGTTTCACGTTCTCTTGAAACTCTCTCTACAGGGTTCTGTTTCAACTTTCCCTCACGGTACTTGTTCGCTATCGGTCTCTGGTCATATTTAGCCTTAGATGGAGTTTACCACCTGCTTGTAGGTTGCGGTTTCAGGAAAACCCGACTTAAGGAGAGGCCCGTTCCGCACTCCCGAAACCCCCCTCCCGCGAACGGGGGGGGGGCGTTCCGTTTTCGCGACACGGGCCTGCCGCGCTCGGTGGGTATGAGGTTCCTTTCTGCCCCACTTGGGTGGCTCGGTCGGTGGTTCTGGGCGTCTTTCGTGCCCCAGTTCGGTGGCTCGGCCGCGCGTGGGGGGCGTGTACCTCTCCCGAACCCCAGACCCCTCGAGCCCCCGCGAAGGGGACGCGAGGCTTTGCGCGGGGGCTCTTCCCGTTTCGGTCGCACTTACTCAGGGAATCCCGGTTGGTTTCTTTTCCTCCGCTGATTAATATGCTTAAATTAGGCGGGTCATCTCCCTCCACTCGAGGTCGACGTACGTACAACAAAAAGCGAGCAAGCGAGCGGGCGAACGAGTCGCCGCCGCCGCCGCCGCCGTCGCCGTCGTCTTGCTTGTTTTGTGCTTTGGGATCATTTCGCCTTCTTAGTCCGTTGATTAACGGCTTTCCACGCCCCCCTGCCTGCCCCGAAACCTCACGCGGGGGTTTCGTGGCGCGGAGAGGGCCCAATCTACGCGGTCTCGCGATCTCAGGGTTGCGCCCTTGCCCTCTCCAGCACGGCGGGTGGCCCCGGCCCCCTTCCCCCCCTTTGGGGGGGGGGGGGGGGGGGGTGCACCGGACGGCTGGCTTTCACGGCTTTGGGGGAGCGCCTCTCCGGCTCTTTTCGGAACATTTTGCCTTTTCTGGGCCAGTGGCAGGCAGGTCCCGACCAACAATCGGCCGGTAGTCGGCCGGACGAGGAGGAGGAGGAGGACGAGGTACGTCCGCCCGTCCGTCCGCCCCGTCCGAGCCGACGGCGACGGAAGAGAGCGAGCCCCCCAAGCGTCTTAAGGGAACGTCCGGGGCCCGGGAGCGAGTTCCCCCACCGAAAACCCCCCCCTCTCTGGTCCGGCGAACTCCCCAGGGCGGAATGGTCGTGCGAGCGAGCGAGCGAGCAAGCAAGTCGCGCCGCCGCCGCCGCCGCACCTCCGGCACGGGTTTGAGTGGAGCCGGCAGGCTTGAGGAGAAGCCGCCGGACCCAAAACACCCCCCGTTGTGCATTTTGCGGAGTCCCCGCCGCCGGAAGCTCCTGCTCCCTTTTCCTGCCCTCAGATGAGGGGGGGAGAGAGAGAGAGAGCCGCCGCCGCGAAAGGGGGCCACCTACACGGCGCTGGTTCGCCTCACTCTAAAGAGATTCTCGTAGGGGGCCTTCCCGGGGAACGGGCGGAAAGGGGCAGGAGGACCGGAGCCCTCCGCCGCCGCAGTCCGCAGCCGTCCGTACTGTCTCCCGGGAGGCAACGTCACGACACTCGAGGGAAGGTGGCAGCCGTCCTTCGAAGAAGGCACAGGGCCGCCGCAATGTGCGTTCGACACGTCGATGGAATCACGGGAGAATTGCGATAGCCACCAAAACATCGCTTCTTGCCGCGGTCTTCCTCGACCCACGAGCAAGTGATCCCCCGTTAAGAGTCTTTGTGGTTTTCTTTCCTCGAGTTCACACACACACTATCGATCGCCTCCCACTCAAAAAAGGGCCCCGGAGGGGAGGGTAAACCTGCGCTCTGAGAAACCGCGTCGCCCACGGCGCCTCGCGCGCTTCGCGCCCGGCGCCGTCGCCGACCTCGTAGGCCCCGGTGACCCAGGCGGGCTGACAAAGACTTTTGGGTTCGGCCCCCTCCTCTCCTCCCCGCCTCCCTCCGGCCGGCCGGCCAGAGGGAGGGAGGGATGGTGGAGAGAAAAGGGGCCGGGGAGCCGTGCCGAGAGCCCCCCCCGGACGAGGAGGAGGAAATGGGGACGAGGAGCTGGGAGGTGGACCGCGGCAGGAGACAAGACCGTCTCCGCCCCTTGGTCACGGCCCCCCGCCGCCGTCCGTCCGTCCGTCCGATCGTTCGGTTGCACGCGAGTTGCCTCTTTCGGGCGCACCACTACTCGGTGGTGGTGCGGCTGGCTGCTGCTAGCACTCGTTAATGATCCTTCGCAGGTCACCTACGGGAACCTTGTTACGACTTTTACTTCCTCTAAATGACCCAGCTTGGGGCACCTTTCCGTCGACCCGAGGGCGCTGGCCGCCGCCGAGGGGGCGGGTTAGCGGCTCCAAGGGCGCCAGTCCCGGGGCCCTCACTAGACCATTTAATCGGTAGTAGCGACGGGCGGTGTGTACAAAGGGCAGGGGGCTAAATTTGGCGCAATCTGGTGAATTGCGCCTATGGGAATTCCTCGTTCATGGGGAACATTGCAAGCCCCAATCCCCTTTAAGGACAGCTTTCACGAGGTTACCCGCTCCTCTCGGAGCAGGGACAGTCGCTGAACTCTCCATTGTAGCGCGCGTGCCGGCCCAGAACATCTAAGGGCATCACAGACCTGTTTTTGGCTCAAACTCTCGTGCGGCTAGTATATTTTTTGCTGCCGCTTTTCCCTCTAAGAAGAAGACTGCGAAGCGGGCGCCAGTTTCCGGCGCCGCGGGGCGCCCGCCGGGGGCGTAACCAACCGACGGCGGAGGCCCGCGCGACGGCCGGGTTTAGGGGAACCCGAGCCCACGCCCGAGGGCGAAGGCTGGGCGAGAGACCCGTCGACTATTTAGCAGGCTAGAGTCTCGTTCGTTATCGGAATTAACCAGACAGATCACTCACCAACTAAGAACGGCCATGCACCACCACCCACCGAAACGAGAAAAAGCCTTTATTCTGTCAATCCTTCCGGTGTCCTGGCCTGGTGAGTTTCCCCGTGTTGAGTCAAATTGAGCCCCAGGGGTCCACTCCTGGTGGTGCCCTTCCGTCAATTCCTTTAAGTTTTAGCTTTGCAACCATTTCTTCCCCCGGAACTCAAGACTTTGGTTTCCCGGAAGCTACCCGCCGGGTCATGGGAATAACTGCGGCGGATCGCTAGTCAGCATCGTTTAAGGTTAGAACTAGGGCGGTATCTGATCGCCTTCGAACCTCTAACTTTCGTTCTTGATCAATGAAAACATCCTTGGCAGATGCTTTCGCAGTAGGTCGTCATGCGACGGTCTAAGAATTTCACCTCTAGCGTCGCAGTACGAATGCCCCCCTCTGCTTCTATTAATCATTACCTCGGGTTCCGAAAAACCGACAAATAGAACCCAGGTCCTGTTCCATCATTCCATGCACGACCATTCGGGCTGTAAGCAAAGACCAGCCTGCTCTGAGCACTCTAATTTTTTCAAAGTAAAAAGTGCCGGCCACAGGGGGACACCCGGTTAAGGGCATAAAAAACCCCGTGCGCGCCGGCGGGGACTCAGCTCGGAACCCCGGCAGTAGCCGCCGCTAAGGCGGACCGCCGGTCCGGAGCAGAAGTCAAACTACGAGCGTTTCAACCGCAACAACTTTAATATACGCTAGTGGAGCTGGAATTACCGCGGCGGCTGGCACCAGACTTGCCCTCCACTCGATCCTCGTACAAGGATTTAAAGTGTACTCATTCCAATTGCGAGGCCCCGTTCGGGCTCGCAACAGATTTTTTCGTCACTACCTCCCCGTGCCGGGAGTGGGTAATTTGCGCGCCTGCTGCCTTCCTTCGATGTGGTAGCCGTTTCTCAGGCTCCCTCTCCGGAATCGAACCCTGATTCCCCGTTTCCCGTGATAAGCCATTGTAGGCGTTTAACCTACCAAACGAGAGCTGATAAGGCAGACGCCTGCAGGACGCGGCGCCGACCCAACCCCGGGGTTTCGGGAGGGGTCGTGCGCTCGGCCAAAGTTATTCTGATTTACCAAGGAGATCGCGGCCGGCCGGTTGAAGGGCCGGCCGCCGAGGGTTTGGTCTAATAAAAGCGCTCCTCCCTCGCGGTCGGAGACTACAAAGGCATGTATTAGCTCTAGAATTACCACAGTTATCCAAGTAGTGCGGTTCGGCAGAGATCCAATGAGTTATATCTGATTAATGAGCCGTCCGCGGGTTTTGCCTTAAGTCGGCTGTACTTACACATGCATGGCTTAATCTTTGAGACAAGCATATGACTACTGGCAGGATCAACCAGGTAGAATTGGACAACAACAAACGACCCGTCGGGTCGCCCTCGTTTTGTGTGTGTGTGTGCTCGCAGGAGGAAGAGGAGGAGCGCCGGCACGCAGCACGCACGCGCCCCGCGCGCCCGCTCGCTCGCTCTCTTCTCCGCCTTGCACTTTTCGGGTTTTCGCAGGATCGGCCGCGCACTCTCGCCGGGATCGGGAAGAGGGCGGACCCATGCTGGATGGCTTCTTTCATCATCGGCTCTTCTCTCTTAGGGTTCGCCGCACGCAGGGGTGGGAGAGAAACAAAACGTCGCCGGGCCAGAAACAACGGCCGCGGCAGCCTCCCACCCGGGCGCGAGCCCTTCATCGTCTCTCTCTCTCTTTTTTTCGCCATCGTGTTTCGGCCTGCAGCGAGGTGGGGGGGCGAAGGGAGAGAGGTGGCGAGGGAAGGCGGGGCAGGCGCACACGGACGGCAGGCACCGCACCCAAAGGGGGCCCGCCGCGCCTGCTGCCCGCCGCTCCTCCTCTGTCCTTCCCCCCTCCCTCCCTCCCTCGCATGCTGAAAGGGCCGGCCCACCCCTTTCCACAGGGGAACTCGCGCGCGCGCTCCGCAGGGGGCGCGCTTGGCGCTCCTTCTTCCCCCGACCCCCTTCCCGGGACCCACGGAGCCGGCCGGCAGCCCCGCCCGCCCGGCCTCGCCCGCGCGCGCGCGCGCGCGCGAAAAGGGGCCAAGGCAAGGGGAATGGGGGGTGCCGGCTACCCACAGCGCCCGGTGGGGATCGGATGGAAACGGGAAAAACGCGCAGCAAAACGAGAACCACAAAGAGGGGGGCCCTCCGGCCCAGCCTACTCCGCGCAAGGCGGCAAGGGGGTGTTGATTGGGCCCGGGGTTTTCTTCCTTTCTCGCCGCAAGGGTGTCACAACCCGGGATCTAGCTCCGCGCTATCGGCACCACGTGGCCCCAGGGGAGAAGAACCGCGGGAGCTCTACCGTCGCGAGGGGAAGGCCGCGCGGGGGCGGCACTCGGAAACCATTCCGAACGTCCCAGAATGGAGCGGTCGCCTCTGTGAAGGGCACGGCCACAAAACCCACCTCAACGGGGGCGGCCTGTCTAGCGTCTGTCTGTCCAGCGTCTGTCTGTCCAGCGTCTGTCTGTCCAGCGTCTGTCTGTCCAGCGTCTGTCTGTCCAGCGTCTGTCTGTCTAGCGTCTTCGTCAGCGTTGTCTGTCCAGCGTCTGTCTGTCCAGGTCTGTCTCCCAGCGTCTGTCTGTCAGCGTCTGTTGCCCGCTTGCCTCAATACCAATCGATTTCTATCTGTTTCTCCTCAGTAAACATCTACGTAGCCCTTTTCCGGGAAATAATATTCCCTAACATAAAAAAAACTGTCTCACCAAAAAATTATTTTTTATATTATTATTTTTTTTTAGCTCAATTTTTATTCATTAATTTTCTTTTTTGAATTTAAACCCC
>NW_023660493.1:0-19202 GCF_015228065.2 Penaeus monodon | reverse complement strand
TAATAAAAAATAATATATATTATATATATATATACACACATTATTATTATATTTTAAAATATATATATATATATTATATATATATATATATATATATATATATATATATATATATATATATATATATACATATATAGACCCCCTGTTTTTGGGGCAGCGTCAGCGGGAGCAGCAGAGTTGGCGTTCACCCGGAAACCTCACGGGGAGCTCTCCGGGTAGGCGCTTAGAACATCTGGTCCTTGCGGCAGGATCAGCTCTGCTGCTGTCTGCTGTCGAGGGAATTGGAGCAATTGGAAGTTGAGGTGGCTGCCCTCTCGGAGGTGAGAAGACCTGGCTGCGGCACGATCAGTTTGGGTGGGGTACACCTATTACTGGTCGGGCCGCAGTGATGGTCACCACCTCTAGGGTGTAGCCCCCCTAACGGAAGCCGCCTTGCCGCGGTGGGGGGGCTTGAGGTCCCAATGATCTGGTGAGCCGGACCAGAGGACTACCCATACTGGAGGGGTCACCAGTGAGGGATGAGACAAAATGGCTTCCTGGTGCATCAAGGCCTATGAGAGGGGATGGTGTACCCACCCCTGGTTCATTCCATCTTGGACCAGGGAGAACTCTCCCACGTGTGTTTGCCGTGCGTGGCATCCCGTATTACCAGGAGACAGGAGTCCTGGAGGTTGAGCGATGCTGCACGCTGCGCCTGCAGCTAGCAACACACCTCTTTGGTCCTTTATTCTGGTTAGACGGGTGGCTTGATCAAGGCCCGGTCAAGTCAATCGGCTGGTCAAATATGGCTAGGGTCAAGCAGGCACTATTCAGTCGGTAGCGCATAGGTCCCGCGACTGCCATCAGTACTGTAATAGTGGCTGCGTATATTCCTCATTACCCTGTGGCTGTTGGGAGATTTGAGCCAACTATAGCTTCCCGTCGTTGGACTCCATGGGGGTGGGGGGTGAGGAAATGAAGAATTCTAATTTGTATGAGTACTACAAATTACAAAGATCTAGCTCTCTCCCTGATGACTTACGCAATCCCCCGACCATTCCCTCTGGAAATCACATGTTGTCACTCTGGAGCCTTTCCAGCTTCCAAGGGCAAGAATGGGAATAGTAATGGTTCCTGGGCTCCAAACCAGGTAAGAAGGGGAAAAGTCCTCCTCAATCCACTAAGGAAATCTTACCTGGTAAAATTGAGAATATTTCATATAGTAAGTACCTAGTAGAGAAGACCATTGATGGTGTATCAATCATGGATCTGATATTTTGAAGTACATAGGAAAATAGATGAGGTATGTCAACGTGATCCTCGCATCACCCCACAGCGAGATGGTAGCCTGATAGTTGAGGTTTCGTCACCAGATGAGAGTGACCGTCTGAGTGCGATATGCAACATCCCTGGGGCTCAAGTTTCATGTTCTCCTCACAAAACCCTCAATCAGTGTAAGGGAATTGTCTTTTCCGAGACTGATGAGGTATTCTGAAGAGAAACTGTTAGAGGAACTAGAGAATTTAATGTAGTGGCAGTAAAACGTTTAAGAAGAAAGTTGACGGTTTGGAACAGTCTACACCAGCTCTCCTTCTAACTTTTAATACGTTGGTCCTTCCAGAATCAGTTAAGTTGGCATGGTACCACCTCAAGGTAAAGCCATATGTGCCCAACCCTATGCGGTGCTTCCACTGCCAGGGTTATTGGCATGGAGCCAACTCTTGCCGTTTTAAGGAAAATGGACAAACCAAGAATATGTGTAAAGTGTGGTACGACAGGTCATCAAGAAGATGACAACTGTCCAGGTCCAATATGCTGTTACCACTGCAAAGCTCATGAAGCTTCTTCAAAGCAGTGTAAAAGGTACAAATTTGAGAAAGAAGTATTGATAATAAGGAGCAAGGAGAAAGTTAGTTTTCAGAGGCAAAGCAACGTGCCCGTGTGCTGTTTGCACAGACAGGTAAATCCTTTGCTTCGGTTCTGGCTCATCTCCTTCCACCAACCCTTGCCTCCAATACTTCTTACACCACACACTCTGCCACTTCTTTCAAACCTCAGTCCCCAATTGCTGAAACTGCCTCTGGTGAATTCCACCAGAAACAGAGTAGGAGTGAGGGGTCTATTGAGGAGACTCCTCCTCCCAAAGTAAGGTCTTTGGAGCCATCAGGTGAGGCTCCAGAGGCCTCAATGGTGACAGCCCCAGCTGCCACCATATCCACAGGGGCCTCCGCTGCTAGGCAGAATGCCCCTGAAGCAAAGGCTCGGGTTTGCCCTTTGCCCAGGCAAAGGAATCTTGAGTCTGTTCAAAAGACTCATTTCAAGGTGGGTTTGGAGCCGTCAGGAAGGGCTCCAGGGTCTCAACGGTGACAGCTCCAGCTGCCACCACATCCACAGGGGCCTCTGCTGCTAGGCAGAATGCCCCTGAAGCAAAGGCTCAGGTCCGTTCTTTGCCCAGGCAAAGAAATCCTGAGCCTGTCAAAAGGAAGCCTGTGGATACTAGTTCCACGGGTAAACAACCCTCAAAAGACTCTCCAAGATCCTGGAAAGGGACAGCCTAAAGGTGTAGGGCAAACCTTGACACAGGTGCTGCCAAACACCTTATGAAAAAATAGTTTAAAGAACTGGATACCCTAATCCAATGGAACTGTCAGGGAATTCATGCAAAATGGGAAGAACTGCAATATCTGATAGCTTCATGCAGTTTGTGTATGCCTACAAGAGATTATGACCAGGGAAAATCATCCGATTTCCCTGAGAGGATTCCAAATTCAAGCCCATTATGGGACTTTTGACAATGGACCTCATGGAGGAGTAGCAGTACTGGTACGTCAGGATATTCCTTTCCAGGCCATCCACCTGCAGACAACACTGCAGGTGAAGGCTGTGAGAATAGGCTTGACACGACCTTACACTGTTGCATCTATCTACCTTCCTCCACATAATCTGAACATTAATGATTTGGAAAATCTACTTGAGCAGTTGCCACATCCATTTCTACTCTTGGGAGATTTCAATGGTCGGCATCACCTCTGGGGAGACACTTTGTGCAACCCTCGAGGAAGGGCCTTGGGAGTCCTTGCTCCTAAGAGTAGATGCAGTTTTATTGAACAGTGACACTCCCACACATTTCCAAATTCAAACGGGGGGGGACATTCTCCAATATAGACCTGTCAATTGTCTCACCTGATTCACAGATGAATTTCACTGGCAGGTTATGGAAGACTTACATGGAAGCGACATTTTCCAATACTTTTGGAGGAGGTGAATGGTATTCCAGCCAATGGAGTGCAGAGATGGCGACTTGAACATGCGGACTGGAATCTTTTTAGATCAACTGCAGTATTGCATGGATCTGTGAATGATTTCCAGTGTGTTCAAGATGCTGTAATCACTTCACATCACGAATTCACCTTGCAGCAGAAGCATCCATTCCCAAAAGTAGTGGGCATTACCGTCGACCTCCAGTACTATCGTGGTCTGGTGAATGCCAACAAGCTGTCAGAGCAAGAAAAGCTGCATTAAGGCAGTTGAAACGACGCCCCAGTGATGTAACCTTGATCCATTACAAAAAGACCCGAGCCAAGGCCAGGCGTGTGCTAAAGAAGGCCAGATGGACATGATGGAGATAGTATGTCTCCTCGATTAACTCTGGGACCCCTTAGCATGGTATGGGACCATGAGCGTAAGATCGCTGGAAAGAGCACATCACTGTCACCACCTGCTTTGAAGATTGATGGCATAATCATCACAGATAAAAAAAATGTTGCTAAAGAGCTAGCTAAATCCATGGCAGAGATCTCCTCTGGAGCATCTTACACTGCCCGATTCTCCACTCTTCGGGCTGAACAGGAACGACACCCAGTGTCGTTCTTAGTAGGACTGCAGCAGAACTTCCATACAACTTGCCATTTTTGCGCAAGGAGATGGACTCTGCTTTGCAGCTCTGCCGTAAGACTGCCCCAGGAAGTGACAATATTCCATACCAAATGATATCTCATGCCAGAGAGCTCCCAGAAGTTCTTGTTGGACCTATTCAATAGGATATATAGGGAGGGTACAGTGCCATCCACATGGAAAGAGTCTATAATCATTCCTGTCCCTAAACCTGACAAGGATGCTTCCACACCAGGAAATTACAGACCAATTTCCCTCACCAGTTGCATCTGCAAGCTGATGGAGAAAATGGTAAACTTCAGGTTGACATGGCTGCTAGAAAAGGAAAACGTGCTGACTCCATATCAATATGGGTTTAGAAGATTGAGATCGACCACAGATGCACTTGTAAGGATGGAAACTGCTATACAGAATTCCTTCACACAGTGACGTCACATGTTAGCAGTCTTCTTTGACCTTGAAAAGGCTTATGATACCACTTGGAAGCATGGCATACTCAAGAAGTTGTATGACTGGTTTAAGAGGAGCATTACCTACCTTCATACAAAACTTCCTTGCTAACAGGAAATTTAAAGTTCGGGTGGGAAACAGTTTCTCTAACCTGGAAGATCAGCTGGAAGGGGTCCCACAAGGGAGAGTCTTAAGTGTGAGCCTGTTTGCCATTGCTATAAATGACATTGTAAAGGTTGTTCCAAGTTCTGTCTCATGTAATCTGTATGTGGATGACTTTACACTGTACTGCTCAGGAGGAAGCTTACAGGATGTGCAAGGACACATGCAGGCTGCAGTAAATCAGGTTGTACAGTGGACAACATATCATGGGTTAAAATTTTCCCCAAGCAAGACCATGGCTATGCATTTCCACAAACGAGGAAAATTCCATCCTTCCCTCTATTTAGGAGCAAACCCACTGCAATTTGTCCAAGAGGTGAAGTACTTGGGTCTAATTTTTGACTCAAGACTTACATGGGTGCCTCACATCAAACAGTTGAAAGTAAAGGCTACAAAAGCACATTTTGCGGGTTCTTTCACATCTATCTTGGGGTGCAGACCGCACAACGCTTCTGCGGCTTTACCGAGCGCTTATTCGTAGTAAGCTTGATTAGGATGTGAAGCTTATTCATCTGCAACTCCCACTGTTCTACAGAGTGTGGACTCGGTTCATAATGAAGCTCTCAGAATCTGTACTGGGCTTTCAGGTCTCACCTGTGGAGTCCCTGTATGCTGAGAGTGGAGAACCACCTCTTTCATTACACCGAGAATACATGAATCTGATTTACTACACGAGACTACAAAGGATTCCAGGATCTCCTACATCCTAATTGGTTTCAACCCCTGAGGATAGCGATCCTATGGTAGGAGAATGAGGAATCTTGTGGAAGATCTTAATTAAAATCTCTCTAAGGTTCTGGCTGTTGGAATTCCCCAATTTCCACCTTGGACTAATCAAGTCGAGCTGGATTTAGTCGGAATTGGGAAAGGGGAGAGATCCGAAGCAGAAGTCCGAGAGAAATTCTTCAGCACATTTCTAAATACGGGATTCAGATGCAATTTATACAGATGGTTCGAAATCTGACAATGGCGTGGGTTTTGCAGCAGTGAGCAGAAGGAAGACTGCATCTGGCAGTCTTTCTCTAGCAGCCTCGATCTTCACTGCAGAGTTACATGCCATCCTTACAGCAGTTAAGATGACTAGAGATCTTACGAACCATCTGTTTGATATATTGTGACTCTCGTAGTGCCTTGCAAGCAATCAAGAGCTAAATCTATCACATCCAGTAGTGAGGGAGGTTCAAGATTGGCTTGCACTGATGTCAACACGTAAAAAGATAACTCTATGTTGGGTGCCAGCGCATGTTGGTATCAGTGGGAATGAGCGAGCTGATCAGAAGGCCAAGGCAGCTGCTGCTCAGCCTTGTGATGCTCGTTTTCCTCTCCCACACACCGACCTGAAACCCAGCATCAGAAGTGTCTTCGTGATAAATGGAGGGAAAAATGGAGGCATACCTCCAGAAACAAACTGCGAGACATTAGAGATGACCTTGGCAGTTGGGCAATTAGCATCAATCCCAACCGAAAAGTGGAAGTTGTATTAACAAGACTAAGAATCGGGCACACAAGACTGACTCATGGGCCAATGATGGCTAAAAATGAAGCACTTTGTGAAGGATGCCAAGAGCCATTAACGATCACACATGTAGTGGAAAGATGTGCAACATTCTCAGACCAAAGACGTATGTACTTGTCTCCCCCATATACACTGAAAAATGTATTGAGGGAAGATTGTGACATAGAGGGTCTTATTAATTTCCTTAGGGAGACTAATATTTTCAATAAAATATAATTATGCATAATGTTTATGCAATCATTTTATGCACTTAGATCATAATATTTATGTTTTGATTTTTAATTATTTATTGTTATTTGTAAGATATTTATTGATAATTTTTAAAGTTTTAAACATTTTAATATTTCTAGTTAACAAGGTATTCGCCGCTAATGACCTTAGCTGTTGACGCGGCAGATAATTTTAGATAATCAATCAATCAATCTAGGGTGTAGCCATAGCCATCTGCAGCCGACTTCAGCCCTCGGTAGTTGAGGAGACACCAGTTGATGAGCGTATCATGGCATTGAAACTGAAGCATGCTTTTGGCTTCATGTCTCTTATTGTTGTATATGCTCCTACTGATGTTTGCAAACTCAATGTGAAAGAGGCCTTCTACGCCAAACTCGCATCTATGACAGACAGTTGCCCCCTGCGAGATATTCACATTGTTCTGGGCAACTTTAGTGCGGCATCTGGCTATGACCGAGCTGGCTATGAGATGTTTGTCGGCCCCCATGGTTCAGGAACTGATCCCAGCAGCGAGAACAGCCTCCTTCTCCGGGACTTTGCTAGATCCCAGAGAATGAGGATCTCTGGCTCCTGGTACCAGCACTCCAACCCACATCACTGGACATGGTATAGCAATATGGGTACAGCAGCCAAGGAGATCAACCACATTCTTGTAACACGTGATGGAGGACCTCCAGAATTTAGAGTTTATCGGAGTGCCAAGTTCGGTGGCACTGACCATAGGCTAGTTGTGGCTACCTTACGGGTTCACTTCAAAACTCCCTTCCTCAGTGGCCACTCCAAGGTGTTTCACTTGGATAGACTGAGAGAGGAGGAGTGTGCCCGTGGGTTCACCATGGCAGTCTCTGACCAATTCACAGAACTTGACAACCTGACGGACCCAGTGCTCTGTGGGGAGTCTTAAGTGCAAAACACTCGAAGCAGTGCAGGAGTCCATTGGTGTATGCCAAGGGCAAGGCAGAATTCCATCTCCCTGAAGACATTGGAGGCTACTGAAGCATGTCGCATGCTCGGCTGAATGGCAATCAGGTCTTGTGTTGTCTTTTCATGCACAGGGCTCAGACACTGCTGAGTAGGGACAAGAAACAGTTCATCAGAAATCTTGCTAAGGAGGTTGAAGGCCATTTCTTGGTAAATGACCTTCACGCTGCCTACCAAGCCCTGAGGAAGTTGAAACTCTAAGCCCTCTTCGCAGATGACTGCAGTCCAATCAGTGGATGGACGGATCATCTCAGATCATGTTGGGGTTCTCGAACGTTGGGCTGAGTATTTTGAGCAGTTGTACCAGGTAGACCCTCCAACAGTTAGCTTGATGTAAGTGATGTCACAAACCTGTGACATCACAGTTTTACAATACACTGCTCGCATACCAGGCAAAGTTTTCACCCAAATTCTTCTAAAACGGATCCTACTGAGGCATCAAAGCCTGGAGTAGTCTGGATTCACTCCTGGCAAGTCCACAATAAACCCAATACTAGCACTTTAAGTAATTGTGGAATGCCATTGTGAGTTTGGTCGTGGGTTGTTTGCAGCCTACATCAGCCTCAAGAAGGCGTTTGGCTCGGTGCATCGTGAATCGCTATGTGAGATCCTGAGACTCAGGGGAATTCCAAAGCAAATTATTGGCCTAATGGCAAGCCTTTTATACCGGTACTGAAAGTGCTGTAAAGTGTGGTGGGGGTCTGTCAAACTTCTTTCCTGTTAATTCTGGGTGAGGCAAGGCTGTGTCCTTGCACCAAAACTTTTCAACACCTGCATGGACTGGATAATGGGCAGAGCTACTATCCAAAGTCATTGTGGAGCAACACTGGGCAATATCAAAGTCTCAGACCTTGACTTTACCGATGATGTTGCTATCCTGTTTGAGTCCCTGGAGTCACTGGTGGGGGCTCTTGATGCATTTAGCAATGAGGCGAAGCCCTTAAGCCTAGAGGTCTCCTGGACCAAGACCAAGATTCAGGACTTTGGGGGCCTGTTCGGGGAACCCATTCAGTTGATCCATGCTTGTGGCGAGGACGTTGAAGTTTTACATACCTTGGTAGCGTAGTCCATATCTCTGGGCTGTCAGCCCAAGAAGTCAATAGAGGTTTGATCTGGAACAGGAGCCATAAAATCAACAAAAAGAGTTTTTGGAGATGACAGCCCTAGCAAAAGGGCCCAAAGCTCGGTTTTAGGGCCTTGTCTGCCAGTTATGCTCATAGAAGCAAACGTGGAGCTATGGGGTGCCGGGGATTCTCTTCTTGATGCCTTTTGTAATAAGCTCTTCGCGGGCCTTGGGGTACATTTGGCGGACACGAGCCCAACCCGAGGGTTACAGCGGAGACTGGCATGGTACCTTTTATAGCATAACGGGATCGCCAACTCAGGCAATGGGATCTAACTCTTTTCCCTGGGAGACCCTGCCAAAAGGGTTGTTCTTTGTGAGACAACCCGGGGTGGGGAGGCTGTGGGAAAACCCAAAAGAGATCAGGTTGGGCAGTTCGACGAGACCCGTCGCGGAAATAGAATGGGTGAGGCCTGATCGCCAGAGGGACCCTCATGGTTGAAGCGAAGGGGGGATCGGCCCTGCCCCCCGTCGGCGTTAGCCCCCTTTAGAGATTTTTTATTTTATAATTTTTATAAAATAGATAATATATAAAAATATATATAAAAAATTATATATATTAAATTTTATTATAATTATATATATTAAAAATATATATATATATATATATATAAATATTATTTTATATATATATATATAGTATTATATATATAATAATAATTATATATAAATTTTATTTTAATATATATATATATATATATATTATATATTTTAAAATTATATATATAATATTATTGGGGAAATAAATATAGAGAAAAAAATAGATATAAGAATATAAGGAGTGATATATATATATAGAATATTATAAATATATAAGATAATATATTGATATTTTATAATAAAATATTATATAAATATAATTTTAATATGATATATATATATATTATTAGTTTATAATATATAAATTAAATGATTTATATATTAAAAATATATATATATATTATAATATATATATTTTATATATAATGATATAATAATTATATATTTTAATATATAATATATAATAAAAAATTTATATAATAATTAATATATAATATATATAATATAATATAAAAATATATATATATTTTAAATTAAATATATTATATATATATATAAAAATAAATATATATAATAAAATTTTAAAAATTATAATATAATATATTATAACATAATATATATAAAAAATATATAATATATATTTTATATAATATATATTATAAAATAAAAATATATAAAAATATCATAAAGGGGGCTAACGCCGACGGGGGGCATGGCCGCTCCACCTTCGCTTTAAACCAGAGGGTCCCCAGGGCGAGTAGGTCTCACCCCATCTCAAATTTTCTCGCGACGGGTCTCGTCGAACGCCCAAGCATGATTTTTGGGTTGTCCCACGGGCCCCTCCCCCCCAGGGTGTCTCACAAAGAGACAACTTATGGCGGGTCATCACAGGGAAAAGATTTAGATGCCAATAGCCTGATTTGGCGATCCGGTTATGCTAGAAAGGTACCATGCCAGCCCACGCTGAACCGTCGGTTGGACTCGTGGTCCTGCCAACTGTACCCAATGATCCAGCGAAGAGACTTATTACAAAAGGCATCAAGAAGAGAATCCAAGGCACCAGATAGCATCCACGTTTTGCTTCTATAGAGCATAACTGGCAGTATCAAGGCCCTGAAGACACGTAGCTTGGTCCTTCTGCATAGGTACTGTCATCTCCAAATACTCTTGTTGATTGAGTTCATGGCTCCTGTTGCCAGATCAATCCATCTATTGACTTCTTGGTCTGACAGCCCAGAGATATGGACTACGCTACCAAGGTATGTAAAACTTCAACGTCCTCGCCACAAGCATGGATCAACTGAATGGGTTCCCCGAACAGGCCCCCAAAGTCCTGAATCTTGGTCTTGGTCCAGGAGACCTCTAGGCTTAAGGGCTTCGCCTCATTGCTAAATGCATCAAGAGCCCCCACCAGTGACTCCAGGGACTCAAACAGGATAGCAACATCATCGGTAAAGTCAAGGTCTGAGACTTTGATATTGCCCAGTGTTGCTCCACAATGACTTGGATAGTAGCTCTGCCCATTATCCAGTCCATGCAGGTGTTGAAAAGTTTTGGTGCAAGGACACAGCCTTGCCTCACCCCAGAATTAACAGGAAAGAAGTTTGACAGACCCCCACCACACTTTACAGCACTTTCAGTACCGGTATAAAGGCTTGCCATTAGGCCAATAATTTGCTTTGGAATTCCCCTGAGTCTCAGGATCTCACATAGCGATTCACGATGCACCGAGCCAAACGCCTTCTTGAGGCTGATGTAGGCTGCAAACAACCCACGACCAAACTCACAATGGCATTCCACAATTACTTAAAGTGCTAGTATTGGGTTTATTGTGGACTTGCCAGGAGTGAATCCAGACTACTCCAGGCTTTGATGCCTCAGTAGGATCCGTTTTAGAAGAATTTGGGTGAAAACTTTGCCTGGTATGCTGAGCAGTGTATTGTAAAACTGTGATGTCACAGGTATTGTGACATCACTTACATCAAGCTAACTGTTGGAGGGTCTACCTGGTACAACTGCTCAAAATACTCAGCCCAACGTTCGAGAACCCCAACATGATCTGAGATGATCCGTCCATCCACTGATTGGACTGCAGTCATCTGCGAAGAGGGCTTAGAGTTCAACTTCCTCAGGGCTTGGTAGGCAGCGTGAAGGTCATTTACCAAGAAATGGCCTTCAACCTCCTTAGCAAGATTTCTGATGAACTGTTTCTTGTCCCTACTCAGCAGTGTCTGAGCCCTGTGCATGAAAGAGCAACACAAGACCTGATTGCCATTCAGCCGAGCCATGCGACATGCTTCAGTAGCCTCCAATGTCTTCAGGGAGATGGAATTCTGCCTTGCCCTTGGGCATACACCAATGGACTCCTGCACTGCTTCGAGTGTTTTGCACTTAAAGAACTCCCACAGAGCAACTGGGTCCGTCAGGTTGTCAAGTTCTGTGAATTGGTCAGAGACTGCCATGGTGAACCCACGGGCACACTCCTCCTCTCTCAGTCTATCCAAGTGAAACACCTTGGAGTGGCCACTGGAGGGAAGGGGAGTTTTGAAGTGAACCCGTAAGGTAGCCACAACTAGCCTATGGTCAGTGCCACAGAACTTGGCACTCCGATAAACTCTAAAATTCTGGAGGGTCCTCCATCACGTGTTAACAAGAATGTGGTTTGATTCCTTGGCTGCTGTACCCATTTTGCTATACCATGTCAGTGATGTGGGTTGGAGTGCTGGTACCAGGAGCCAGAGATCCTCATTCTCTGGGATCTAGCAAAGTCCCGGAGAAGGAGGCTGTTCTCGCTGCTGGGATCAGTTCCTGAACCATGGGGGCCGACAAACATCTCATAGCCAGCTCGGTCATAGCCAGATGCCGCACTAAAGTTGCCCAGAACAATGTGAATATCTCGCAGGGGGCAACTGTCTGTCATAGATGCGAGTTTGGCGTAGAAGGCCTCTTTCACATTGAGTTTGCAAACATCAGTAGGAGCATATACAACAATAAGAGACATGAAGCCAAAAGCATGCTTCAGTTTCAATGCCATGATACGCTCATCAACTGGTGTCTCCTCAACTACCGAGGGCTGAAGTCGGCTGCAGATGGCTATGGCTACACCCTAGATTGATTGATTGATTATCTAAAATTATCTGCGCGTTCAACAGCTAAGGTCATTAGCGGCGAATACCTTGTTAACTAGAAATATTAAAATGTTTAAAACTTTAAAAATTATCAATAAATATCTTACAAATAACAATAAATAGATTAAAAATCAAAACATAAATATTATGATCTAAGTGCATAAAATGATTGCATAAACATTATGCATAATTATATTTTATTGAAAATATTAGTCTCCCTAAGGAAATTATAAGACCCTCTATGTCACAATCTTCCCTCAATACATTTTTCAGTGTATATGGGGGAGACAAGTACATACGTCTTTGGTCTGAGAATGTTGCACATCTTTCCAACTACATGTGTGATCGTTAATGGCTCTTGGCATCCTTCACAAAGTGCTTCATTTTAGCCATCATGGCCCATGAGTCAGTCTTGTGTGCCCGATTCTTAGTCTTTTTAATACAACTTCCACTTTGGGTTTGGGTTTGATGCTAATTGCCCAACTGCCAAGGTCATCTCTAATGTCTCGCAGTTGTTTCTGGAGGTATGCCTCCATTTTTCCCTCCATTATCACGAAGACAACTTCTGATGCTGGGTTTCAGGTCGGTGTGTGGGAGAGGAAAACGAGCATCACAAGGCTGAGCAGCAGCTGCCTTGGCCTTCTGATCAGCTCGCTCATTCCCACTGATACCAACATGCGCTGGCACCCAACATAGAGTTATCTTTTTACGTGTTGACATCAGTGCAAGCCAATCTTGAACCTCCCTCACTACTGGATGTGATGGGGTTTAATCTTGATTGCTTGCAAGGCACTACGAGAGTCACAATATATCACAACAGAATGGTTCGTAAGATCTCTAGTCATCTTAACTGCTGTAAGGATGGCATGTAACTCTGCAGTGAAGATCGAGGCTGCTAGAGAAAGACTGCCAGATGCAGTCTTCCTTCTGCTCACTGCTGAAAAAACCCACGCCATTGTCAGATTCGAACCATCTGTATAAATTGCATCTGATCCCCGGTATTTAGAAATGTGCTGAAGAAATTTCTCTCGGACTTCGCTTCGGATCTCTCCCTTCCCCAATTCCGACTAAATCCAGCTCGACTGATTAGTCCAAGGTGGAAATTGGGGAATTCCAACAGCCAGAACCTTAGAGAGATTTAAATTAAGATCTTCCACAAGATTCCTCATTCCTACCATAGGATCGGCTATCCTCAAGGGGGTTGAAAACCAATTTGGATGTAGGAGATCCTGGAACCCTTTTGTAGTCTCGTGTAGTAAATCAGATTCATGTATTCTCGGTGTAATGAAAGAGGTGTTTCTCTACTCTCAGCATACAGGGACTCCACAGGTGAAGACCTGAAAGCCCCTGTACAGATCTGAGAGCTTCATTATGAACCGAGTCCAACATCTGTAGAACAGGGGAGTTGCAGATGAATAAGCTTCACATCCATAATCAAGCTTACTACGAATAAGCGCTCGGTAAAGCCGCAGAAAGCGTTGTGCGGTCTGCACCCAAGATAGTTTGTGAAAGAACCCGCAAAATTTGCTTTGTAGCCTTACTTTCAACTGTTTGATGTGAGGCACCCATGTAAGTCTTGAGTCAAAAATTAGACCCAAGTACTTCACTCTGGACAAATTGCAGTGGGTTTGCTCCTAAATAGAGGGAAGGATGGAATTTCCCTCGTTGTGGAAATGCATAGCCATGGTCTTGCTTGGGGAAAATTTTAACCCATGATATGTTGTCCACTGTACAAACCTGATTACTGCAGCCTGCATGTGTCCTTGCACATCCTGTAAGCTTCCTCCTGAGCAGTACAGTGTAAAGTCATCCACATACAGATTACATGAGACAGAACTTGGAACAACCTTTACAATGTCATTTATAGCAATGGCAAACAGGCTCACACTTAAGACTCTCCCTGTGGGACCCCTTCCAGCGATTTTCCCAGGTTAGAGAAACGTTTCCCACCCGAACTTTAAATTTCCTGTTAGCAAGGAATTTTTGTATGAAGGTAGGTAATGCTCCTCTTAAACCAGTCATACAACTTCTTGAGTATGCCATGCTTCCAAGTGGTATCATAAGCCTTTTCAAGGTCAAAGAAGACTGCTAACATGTGACGTCACTGTGTGAAGGAATTCCGTGTAGCAGTTTCCATCCTTACAAGTGCATCTGTGGTCGATCTCAATCTTCTAAACCCATATTGATATGGAGTGAGCACATTTACTTTTTCTAGCAGCCATGTCAACCTGAAGTTTACCATTTTCTCCATCAGCTTTGAGATGCAAACTGGTGAGGGAAATGGTCTGTAATTCTGGTGTGGAAAACATCCTTGTCAGTTTAGGGACAGGAATGATTATAGACTCTTTCCATGTGGATGGCACTGTACCTCCCTATATATCCTATTGAATAGGTCCAACAAGAACTTCTGGGAGCTCTCTGGCAAGTGAGATATCATTTGGTATGGAATATCGTCACTTCCTGGGGCAGTCTTACGGCAGAGCTGCAAAGCAGAGTCCATCTCCTTGCGCAAAAATGGCAAGTTGTATGGAAGTTCTGCTGCAGTCCTACTGAAGAACGACACTGGGTGTCGTTCCTGTTCAGCCCGAAGAGTGGAGAATCGGGCAGTGTAAGATGCTCCAGAGGAGATCTCTGCCATGGATTTAGCTAGCTCATTAGCAACATTTTTTTTATCTGTGATGATTATGCCATCAATCTTCAAAGCAGGTGGTGACAGTGATGTGCTCTTTCCAGCGATCTTACGCACCTTGTCCCATACGCATGCTAAGGGGGTCCCAGAGTTTAAATCAAGGAGACATACTGTCTCCATGACGTCCGTCTGGCCTCCTTTAGCACTCACCTGGCCTTGGCTCGGGTCTTTTTGTAATGGATCAAGGTTACATCACTGGGGCGTCCTTTCAACTGCCTTAATGCAGCTTTTCTTGCTCTGACAGCTTGTTGGAGACCACCATGGTACCGGAGGTCGACGGTAATGCCCACTACTTTGGGAATGGATGCTTCTGCTGCAAGGTGAATTTGTGATGTGAAGTGATTAACAGCATCTTGAACACACTGGAAATCATTCACAGATCCATGCAATACTGCAGTTGATCTAAAAAGATTCCCGTCCGCATGTTCAAGTCGCCATCTCTGCACTCCATTTGGGTGGAATACCATTCACCTCCTCCAAAAGTATTGGAAAATGGTCGCTTCCATGTAAGTCTTCCATAACCTGCCAAGTGAAATTCATCTGTGAATCAGGTGAGACAATTGACAGGTCTATATTTGGGGAATGTCCCAGTTTGAATTTGGAAATGTGGGGAGTGTCACTGTTCAATAAAACTGCATTACTCTTAGGAGCAAGGACTCCAAGGCCCTTCCTCGAGGTTGCACAAAGTGTCTCCCCAGAGGTGATGCCGACCATTTAATCTCCCAAGAGTAGAAATGGATGTGGCAACTGCTCAAGTAGATTTTTCCAAATCATTAATGTTCAGATTATGTGGAGGAAGGTAGATAGATGCAACAGTGTAAGGTCGTGTCAAGCCTATTCTCACAGCCTTCACCTGCAGTGTTGTCTGCAGGTGGATGGCCTGGAAAGGAATATCCTGACGTACCAGTACTGCTACTCTCCATGAGGTCCATTGTCAAAAGTCCCCTAATGGCTTGAATTTGGGATCCTCTCAGGGAAATCAGATGATTTCCCTGGTCATAATCTCTTGTAGGCATACACAAACTGCATGAAGCTATCAGATATTGCAGTTCTTCCCATTTTGCATGAATTCCCTGACAGTTCCATTGGATTAGGGTATCCAGTTCTTTAAACTATTTTTTCATAAGGTGTTTGGCAGCACCTGTGGTCAAGGTTTGCCCTACACCTTTAGGCTGTCCCTTTCCAGGATCTTGGGAGAGTCTTTTGAGGGGTTTTTACCCGTGGAACTAGTATCCACAGGCTTCCTTTTTACAGGCTCAGGATTCTTTGCTGGGCAAAGAACGGACCTGAGCCTTTGCTTCAGGGGCATTCTGCCTAGCAGCAGAGGCCCTGTGGATGTGGTGGCAGCTGGAGCTGTCACCGTTGAGGACCCTGGAGCCCTTCCTGACGGCTCCAAAGACCCCACCTTGAAATGAGTGTTTGAACAGACTCAAGATTCCTTTGCCTGGGCAAAGGGCAAACCCGAGCCTTTGCTTCAGGGGCATTCTGCCTAGCAGCGGAGGCCCCTGTGGATATGGTGGCAGCTGGGGCTGTCACCATGAGGCCTCTGGAGCCTCACCTGATGGCTCCAAAGACCTTACTTTGGGAGGAGGAGTCTCCTCAATAGACCCCTCACTCCTACTCTGTTTCTGGTGGAATTCACCAGAGGCAGTTTTAGCAATTGGGGACTGAGGTTTGAAAGAAGTGGCAGAGTGTGTGGTGTAAGAAGTATTGGAGGGCAAGGGTTGGTGGGAAGGAGGATGAGCCAGAACCGAAGCAAAGGATTTACCTGTCTGTGCAAACAGCACACGGGCACGTTGCTTTGCCTGGAAAACTAACTTTCTCCTTGTCCTTTATCAATACTTCTTTCTCAAATTTGTACCTTTTACACTGCTTTGAAGAAGCTTCATGAGCTTTGCAGTGGTAACAGCATATTGGACCTGGACAGTTGTCATCTTCTTGATGACCTGTCGTACCACACTTTACACATATTCTTGGTTGTCCATTTTTCCCTTTAAAACGGCAAGAGTTGGCTCCATGCCCATAACCCTGGCAGTGGAAGCACCGCATAGGGTTTGGGGAACATATGGCTTTTCCTTGAGGTGGTACCATGCCAACTTAACTGATTCTGGAAGGACCAACGTATTAAAAGTTAGAAGGAGAGCTGGTTTAGACTGTTCCAAACCGTCAACTTTCTTCTTAAAACGTTTTACTGCCACTACATTAAAATTCTCTAGTTCCTCTAACAGTTTCTCTTCAGAATACCTCATCAGGTCTCGGGAAAAGACAATTCCCTTACAAATGATTGAGGGTTTTGTGAGGAGAACATGAAACTTGAGCCCCAGGGATGTTGCATATCGCACTCAGACGGTCACTCTCATCTGGTGACGAAACCTCAACTATCAGGCTACCATCTCGCTGTGGGGTGATGCGAGGATCACGTGACATACCTCATCTATTTCCTATGTACTTCAAAAATATCAAGATCCATGATTGATACACCATCAATGGTCTTCTCTACTAGGTACTACTATATGAAATATTCTCATATTACCAGGTAAGATTTCCTTAGTGGATTGAGGAGGACTTTTCCCCTTCTTACCTGGTTTTGGGGGCCCAGGAACCATTACTATTCCCATTCTTGCCCTTTGGAAGCTGGAAAGGCTCCAGAGTGACAACATGTGATGTTCCAGAGGGAATGGTCGGGGGATTGCGTAAGTCATCAGGGAGAGAGAGCTAGATCTTTGTAAATTTTAGTACTCATACAAATTAGAATTCTTCATTTCCTCCCCCCCCACCCACCATGGAGTCCAACGACGGGAAAACTATAGTTGGGCTCAAAATTTTCCCCCAACAGCCACAGGGGTAATGAGGAAATATACGCAGCCACTATTACAGTACTGATGGCAGTCGCGGGACCTATGCGCTACGACTGAATAGTGCCTGCTTGACCCTAGCCATATTTGACCAGCCGATTGACTTGACCGGGCCTTGATCAAGCCACCCGTCTAACCAGAATAAAGGACCAAAGAGGTGTGTTGCTAGCTGCAGGGCGCAGCGTGCAGCATCGCTCAACCTCCAGGACTCCTGTCTCCTGGTAATACGGGATGCCACGCACGGCAAAACACACGTGGGAGAGTTCTCCCTGGTCCAAGATGGAATGAACCAGGGTGGGTACACCATCCCCTCATAGGCCTTGATGCACCAGGAAGCCATTTTGTCTCATCCCTCACTGGTGACCCCTCCAGTATGGGTAGTCCTCTGGTCCGGCTCACCAGATCATTGGGACCTCAAGCCCCCCCACCGCGGCAAGGCGGCTTCCGTTAGGGGGGCTACACCCTAGAGGTGGTGACCATCACTGCGGCCCGACCAGTAATAGGTGTACCCACCCAAACTGATCGTGCCGCAGCCAGGTCTTCTCACCTCCGAGAGGGCAGCCACCTCAACTTCCAATTGCTCCAATTCCCTCGACAGCAGACAGCAGCAGAGCTGATCCTGCCGCAAGGACCAGATGTTCTAAGCGCCTACCCGGAGAGCTCCCCGTGAGGTTTCCGGGTGAACGCCAACTCTGCTGCTCCCGCTGACGCTGCCCCAAATAAAGGGGGTCTATATATGTATATATATATATTATATATATATATATATAAAATATATAATATATATAATATATATATATATATATATATATATATATATATATATATATATATATATACACATATATACACACACACACACACACACACACACACACACACACACACACACACACACACACACACACACACACACACACACACACACAAGCACACGTGTACACACACACACACACACACACACACACACACAGACACACGTATATATATGTATGTGTGTGTGTGTGTGTGTGTAAAGATATATATATATGTATAATATATATATATATATATATAGATATATATATATATATATATATAGATAGATATATATATATATATATATATATATATATACACATGTATGTATGTATGAATGTATCTATCTGTCTATCTGTATATATATCTATATATATCTATATCTATATATATCTATATCTATCTATCTATCTATCTATTTATCTATCTATCTATTTATCTATCTATCTATCTATCTATCTATCTATCTATCTATCTATCTATCTATCTATCTATCTATCTATCTATCTATCTATCTATCTATATATATATATAAATATAAATATGTATATTTATACATACATTGATATAAGGTAGTCTATTTTAGGTGTGATGATTACCTGTAAGCCCACAGCTGTCGCTTCAGGATGTGGAAATTGTAGGTTCCTGCTATCACTGGTCGCACCTTGTCTAGCCACAGTTCTGATGTGATCAAGTTTGGAAACTAATTAGAGCTTGAGCTAAACTTCCATGGTATAATTCTAAGGGGCTTATTCATGAGATTCATTTATACAATTTCAAGTTATATTTCAGCAATCCATAACCAAGTGTCTAGAAGAGTTATTATACAAGTGTATTAGTTCTTGTAAGTAAATTA
>NW_023660491.1:0-17500 GCF_015228065.2 Penaeus monodon | reverse complement strand
ATGTATTAAATTTTAAACACCAAAAAACAAAAAAAAAAAAAAAAAAAAGAAGATATATATAATATATATAATTATATATATATTTATATTTTTATATAAGATATAAAATAGAAAGAACAGTATTTTAATATATTAGTTTTAAAAAATTTTATAAAATTATATATAGTATATATATAATTTAAAATTTTAATATATAAATGTAAAGGGTAAAAGGCATATGGTATATATATAGATATAAAATATTTTAAATATAGATATATTATATATATATATGTAAAAAAAATTTTAATTAAAAGAATATATAAAAACCCAAAACCAAAACCCCACACACACACATAATAATTAAATATAAAATAATATTAATATTTTATATATAGATATATATATATTTTTAAAATTATGGTTATATATTTTATATTATATTATATATATTATTTATTTAATTTTATTTTATATATATTTTATTTTATAAAAGTATATAATAAAAGGCAAATATATATATTGTTTTTTTTTGGGGGGTTGTGGTTTTTTGGGGGTTCATTTTGTTGAACAAAAAAAACCCCCCAAAAAATAAAAAAAAAAAAAAAAAAAACCCAAAAAACAACCCAAACCCAAAAAATAAAATGGTATATATTTTTAGAAATATTATATATATATATATATATATATATAAAAATAAAAAAAAAAAAAACAACAAAACACACACAAACACCCACACCACACACCCCAAAACACCCACAAACACACACACACACAAAAATATATAAATATAAAATATATATATATATATTTTTTTAAAAATATTAAAATAAAATTTTAAAAATAAAATATATATAGAAAATATTTAATAAAAGATATATATTTATAAAATTTTTTTTTTGTATTTTAATTTTTTTTTATATAAAAAGGATATTTTAAAATAGTATCGTATATATATATTTTAATATATATAATAATATAATTTAAATTTTAAAAATTTTTTTTTGGGTTTTTTATTAAAAAAAAAAAAAAAAATATATATATAAATATTATATTATATAAAATATATAATATAAATATATATATATTTTTAAAATTATTTGTTTTTATATATATATAATATATAATATAAAAATATTATATATATATTATATACTAAAATGTATAAAAAAATTACACACAACAAAAAAATTTTTCCATGATGTTTTTATATATGAAATTTTTTAATTTAATATATAACTTAATACAAATTAATAAAAAAACAAAAAAACAAATATAAAACAAAAACAACCCAAAAACCCCCCCAAAAACCCACCACACACCAAATTATTTAAAATTAAATATAATAATTTTATTATATTTAAAATAAAAATAAAGCAAACCCCAAACAAAACCCCAAAACCCCCCCAACCAACCACAACACCAAACCCCACCACAAACAACCACCAACCCCCAAAAATTAAAAAACCCGGTTAAAATAATAATAGAAAACCAATTTTTCCTTTAATTTTTTGCCATTTTATAAAAATAAATTAGTAATATATTAATTTAATTTTAAATAATTTCCCCTTTTGGGGGGCCCAGGGGGTGGGTTTTAAAAAAAAGGGGTTAATTATAAATTGAGTATAAATTAATTTTATATATAAATTATTTAATTTTTAGTGGGTGTGTGGTGGTTGGTTTGGGTGTTGGTTTATAAAGAATTACCTATTTAATTTAAAAATTGTTATTTATATATCAATGGGAATAATTTAATATGGAAATAGAAGAAAAAGAATAGATATAAAAAAGAAAATAATTTATATCTCCCAAAACCCAAAAAAAATAACGTAGAATATAGTATAATAAATATATATTTTAATATAAATATATTTTATATATATATAGTTTTATGAAATATTTTAATAATGGTTTTGGGTTTTTTGGTTTTTTTTAGATGGGGGGATTAAATGTTTAGAATTAAATTTTTAAGTGAGTTTTGGATTTTATAAAAAGGGAAAAATAAATTTCCCATTTATATGAAAAAAAAAGGATAATTGGGATATATAAAAACATTAAAAATATAAATAAAATGATTAAAAAGGGATTAATATATATAAGGGATATTTTTTAAAAATATATCAAAATATATAATTTAATTTAAAAAATAAATAAGTGAGAAAAAAATTTTATTTTTATAATAGATAAATAATTTAAAATATTTAAATTGGGTTGCCCCTTTTTGGGGGTGTGTGGGGGTTTTTTGTGGTTTTTTGGGGCCTGGTTGGCCTGGGGGGGTTTGTTTTTCAAAAACCTTTTATTAGATTTTATATAATAAATATATATTTAATTTAAAATAATATATATAATATATAATATATTTTTATACCCTTATAATATATTGATGATAAAGTATATTAAATTATAAAAAAAAAAAAACATAAAAAAAAAAAAAAAAAATAGATTATATAAATATAATATAATTTTAAAAGGTATAACTTATTTTATATATATAGATATTTTTATATATTAATATATATAAAAATTCCTTATAATATAATATATATAATATAAAATCATAATATTAAAAAAAAAAAAGGTTTTAAACACAAAAAAAAGAAACAAAAAAAACAAAAAAACAAAACAAAATATATTGATATATAAAATAATATATATATAATATTTTTATATAAAATATATATATAGATAGGGTTTTTTATTTTTTTTTTTGTTATTTATTTATTTTTTTATATATATATATAATTTTATATAATATAATATTGTTTATATTTTTATAAAATAATATATATATTATATATTTTAATTATAAAATATAATTATATATAAATATCCAAAAAAAAAAAAAAAAAAAAAACCCCTTTTTTTTTGGGGGGTTTTTTTTTTTGGGTTTTTTTTTTTTTTATATTCAGATAAAATATATAAAATATATATATATATAAATAATTATAATATTAAAATAAATAAAATTTTATTTTCCCAAAAAAAAAAGATAAAAAAACAAAAAGAAAAAAAAAAACACAAAAAAAAAAACAATATATATATATTATTTTAATATATTATTATATCTAAAATATATATTTTATATATTATTTTATAAAATATCTAAATTTTAAAAAATTTTATATATAAAATATATTATTTTTAAAATATATTATATTATATATATTTTTTAAAATATAATATAATATAAAAAAAAATTATATTATATTATATATATATATATTATAAAATTAATATAAAATTTTATATAATCTATATAATATATAAATTTTAGTTTTTTTTTTTGTGTGTTTTTTTTTTTTTTTTTTTTTTTGGTGTATAAAAAATATTATATATATTTTATAATATTTTATCTTTTATAATGATATTTTAAAATATAATATATATATAAAATATAAGGATATAGTTAAGATATTTTAAAAAGATAAAGTTATTTTAATATAAATATATGTATTATAGATAAAAATTAATTAATTTTTGATATAAAAGATAGATATATTTTAATTAAAATTTTAAAATTTTTAATATATATAATATAATATATATATATTATATATTATATATTTTAAAATTTAATATGTTTTAAAAATATAAATTTATAGAAAAACAATAATATTTTTAATAATATATAAAAATTAAAATTTATATTTTTATATATATATAATTTTTTTATATATATATATTTTATATAAATATATTATAAAATATATATATATATATATATGTGTGTTTGGGGTTTTTTTTGGTTTTTTTTTGTGTGTTTTTAAATATATAAATATATATATAGAAAAATATAATAAATAATGTATATAATAGATATATATAATAATATAAAATATATATATATATATATTTAAAAATTAAAAGGGGGAAATTATATAAAAAATTTATAAAAAATTTTATATAATATTTAATTTTAAAATATTTTAATTTTATATAAAATAGATATATATTATATAAAATATAAATTTATATATAATATATTTTAATATAAGATTTTTTATAACATATGGTATATTAAAATTATATATATATAATATAATATAATATATATATATATATTATATAATTTAATATTATAAAAATATATATTTTTAATTTTATATATATATATTTATAAATATAATATATATTATATATATTTTTGGGGGGGGGGGGGATTTTTTTTTTAGAAAATATAAATTTTATATAAAAACATTTAAAATTTTAAATATTTAATATATATAAACTTTTAAAAATTATATATACTAAAATAAAATTTAAAAATTTAAAAATATATATATAAATTAAAAATATATATATATATACTTATATATATATATATATATTATTATTTATATATTTAAAAATTTAAATTAATAAATGTAAAAGCAATTAAACATTATGAAGGGTTTTTAAAATTATTATTTATATTTTAAGCCCCCCAATATCTTTAAAATAAATAAAAAAATATAAAATAAATTTAAAAATATTTAATATAATAAATAAAAATAAAAAATACAAAAAGTATCTTTTTTAAAATAAAAACCTATTAAAAAAAAAAAAATTTTAAATTATTTTATATATTTTAATATATTATAAAAAATTATTATTATAAAAATATTTATAATATATTATTATTATATATTAATAAAGGGTTAGAATAACTGTTAAAGAATTTGAAATTATTGATAATTGTTTTAAGGAATTTATTGTTCCTATAGATTTAAAGAATATTTTAAAGGGGATAAATAAAAATTTTAATTAAAAGGAAAAGGATTTAAAAAATATTTAATTATATAAGATAAAATGAAAACTAAATTAATATTTTGGGGAAGGGGGTAGAATAAAATATTAAAAAAAATTATAGTATTATGTATTATATTAATATGTATAAAAATATGTTATATTTAATATATATAAAAAAAGGGATATTATAAATATTAAAAATATATGTAAATATTTTTATATTTAGATTTTATATATAAAATTTTAATAGAAAAGTATATATGATATAATATAGTATAAAATATATATATATATTATATATAATATATATAAAAATTTTTTAATAATATATATATATAAAATATATATAAAAGATTTTAATATATAATTAAAGATCTATATAAAATATATATATTTTATAAGATATATATATATTATATATTATATTAGTATATATCTATATATTATTTTTATAAAAAATAAATATTATTTTTAAAAATTTATAAAAATATTTTAATTATATATATATTAAATAATAAAATAATATTATATTTTATTAATATATATAAAATATATTATGTATATATTTAATATGTATATAAATTTAAAAATATAAAATTTTATTTTATATATATATATATATTTTAAAATATTTCGTTTTTTTTTTTTTTTTTAATTTTATTTTTAAAATTTTATATAATTATATATAATAAAAAAAATATATATATTTGTTTTTATAAAAATATATAAAATTTTTATATAATAAAAATTTTATTATATAAAATGATATATATTTTAAAAAATTATTTTGGGGTTATTTTTTAAAAGAGGGAATTAAATTTTTTTTAAAATTAATTATTATATCGAATAAAAAAATTTTTTTTGGGGGAAGGGTTTGGGTTTGGTTTTGGGGTTTTAAAAAGGGGGCCCAGGGGGGCAAAACCCAAATTAAAACACAATAAAAATGTCAAATTAGGCTTAATGAAATGGGGAATTTTTTTATTATATTTCATAAAATAATTCAGGACCTTCCTGATTTTTTTAAAAAGTGTAAATCAATAATTTAAAAAACCAAAAATCCCCCCGGGGAATAAAAGGCCCGGTAAAACCGGGGCCATTAAAACCCAAAATTAAAGAACATTAAAATGTCAATGGAAACAAATGTTTAAAATAGTTGCAAACCCTTTTATTCTTGGGCTTTGGTGGGTTTGAATTGTTTCCCCCTTATACCCGGGGAGTGACCAAAATTCGGCCCTTTCAAAAGAGTGCCGGTTTTTCGTTTAAATAGGCATTGCAACCCCTTTAGGGGGTTTGAGGGGGGGTATAGAGTTGGTTAAAAAAAGTATAGGGTGATTGGGGGAAAAGGTTGTTATTTGGAATAAACGGTTAAGTTGGGAAATGTTAAAATATATATAGATAGAAAATAGAGAAATAAAATATATTATAGGGGAATATATAGAAAATATAAAAAATTAAGAAAAGTAGAAAAATTTTAATTAATAAAAAATAATATATATATATATAACCCTAAAATTATATATTATTAAAATATATATAGAAGAATTAATTATAGATAATATATATATATAAAATTATATAAAAAATTTTATAAATAATATATAATTAATATATATATATATTTTTTTTATGGGGAAGATTATATATAATATATATTTTATATTTTAATATTAAGATATTAATTAAATATATATATGATAGATAAAATATATAGATATAAAAAAATTATTTTTATAAAATTTTATATATTTTTAAAATATATAAAATATATATATATAAATATATATTTTATATTTTAAAATTTATAATATAAAATTTTGATTAAAAAATATATATAAAATATTATATAAATATATATTTTTTAAATATACCTCAAAATTTTAAAATTTAAAATATAAAATATAGAAAATTTTTAATATATATTAGATATTGAAAATTATTTTTATTTTATATAATACAATAAAATTTTTAAGAAAATAATATATATTTTTAAAAATTTTTAATAATATATAAAAATATATATATAAAAAACTTTTTAGGTATATAAAAATATACTTTATATGATATATATATAAAATATATAATATTTTTATATATATATATATTTTAAAATAAAAAAGAGGGGAATAATGAAAAATGCCGTTTTGATACGAAAATAAAAACCCTTCCCCACCAGGACTCAAACCCTAGGTCCTCGGGGTATGAAACCGGAGGACGGGCAAAACCCAAAAACCTCCCACACGCCCACAAAAAAGGGGTTGTGCAACTAGGATTTATTTAGCTCCTTTAGACTTTACCGTCTACTTTTAAATTTGAGTAAGGGACAGCAAAGTTTTACGCTAAACCCCCCCGTGGGATTGGTGAAATTGATTTGAAATTTCAAATCCTAAGTCAGATTTTCCTGAGGAATTTTTATGAAAGATGGAATAATGCAATGCGGCTTTTTAATGGGTTAGATCCTAGTGAAACACTCCTTTTAGTGTGTGTGAGCAGGTTGGTTTAGCACTGGCCCCCGGTTTTCATTTTCCGGAGGGGATTTGGGTTGAGCCCTGGTCGGGGATTGTTGTTTTTTTACCCCCCCAAATCAATGCGACTTTTCTTTTATTCCATTTTCAAAAATACCTCAGGACAGGTTACGTGAAATATAATAATATTTTAATATTTATATAATAATATATAAATATAAATAAAATCCATTTTATAATACATATATATAACATATATCTATATATGTTAAAACACCCCCACACAGGGCACACACACATACCCCACACCCCACCCCACACAAAACCCCACACCCCACACACAAAAAAATTATATATATATTTTAAATATAATATAATAATATATATATATAATATATATATATTTTATAAAATTCAAATATATATAGGGTTTTATGGTTTTGGGGGGGGGAAATAATAAAATTATATATAAATATATTTTATATTATCATATATTTTAAAATATATATAATATATAAATATATGTGTATATATATATAATATATATATATTATATCTTATATATAGATGTATGTAAAAATTTCTATATACAATCCCACATATTTTACATAATTTTAAAAAAATTATAAAATAATATATATAAATTTTTAATAGGAAATTTATAAAACCCAATATAATATTATACTTTTAATATACATATTTATAAAATTACATTTTTTATAAAACCCCATAACAAAAATTTTACAAAAATAAGAACAAAACAAATATATAATAAAGTTATTATAATAATAAGATAAAAAAAAATAAAACTAATATATTAACATATAAAGATATTAGAAAAAGAATATAATAGATAAAGGGGGTATATAAAGTAATATATAGAAATTTTATATTTTAAAAAGAAGATGACAAATACAATAGTTACATATTTTCCAAAAGTCAATAAGGCAAATAAAAACAGATATATATACATTTATATTATATATATTATATATATAAAATTTATAATATATTTATTATACATATTTTAAAAAATGGAATATAAAACATACAAAATTTAATAAAATTCTTCTTTTTTTTTAACGGTAGGTTCATGTTGAGCCGCCGTGGTGGGGAAAAAGATATTTTAATTGTATTTATTTTGGTGATGCTCTTGGGGTGAGAAAGGGTTTAGAATCCCCATTTCCTTTTAAAGGGAGAGTGCCGGTGGTTTTTTTTTTTTCCAGGTAACATTCTTTTATTTTTCCGGGTTTGGGGAAAAAGCACGGATTTGGGGCGGGTTTGGGCCCCAACCAGGGGCCCTGGTAGGCAATAAAGGGTAAAATTTCCCTTTGCCCAAGGGAAAAACCCCCGCGGGCGGTGGGGTGTCGAACCCTCGAATTCAGTTTGCGTCGGGGCCCAGTTTTGAGCCCCCGACGCTTTTAACCCCATTGGGCCCAAAACCGGCCGCCTTTTACACTTTACAAATACATAAAACATATTTTATAAATAATATTATATATATTATATAAAACCTATATATATATAAAAATATATGAGGTTTTATGTTTATGTAATATTTTCCTTTTATATATATTTATAAATATAAAAATTTATAAAACATATTTGAAATTAATTATTAAAATTTAAAATAAATATAATAACCAATATAAAATTAAATATATAAATATAAAAATATAATATATATAAATATATATATATTTATAAAAATATATTATATATATATATATTATTTTATAAAATATATATATAAAATTTATACATAACTTTTTTTTTATATATCTAATTTTTTTAAAAAATTAATATAAAGGGATATATATTATATATATATAACTAAATATATTATATTATATAATATGAAAATATATTTTTATAAAATTTTGTTATTTTTTATATATATATTTTATATTATATTAAATTTTAATTATATAAAATATTAGATATTTTAAAATATATATAATATATTATATTATTTTAATATAAAAAAGTTTCATTATATATTTATATATATAAATACCCCACACACACACACACACACCCCAAAACACACAAACACACACCCCAAAAACCACACAATATAAAAAGATATATAAATTATATATATAATATATTAAAATATATATAATATATTAAAAATATATATAAAATATTAAAATATATATATAATATATATTATATATTATTTTATATATATATATAATATATAACTTTATATGTTTTGTAAACCCCATATAAAATATATTAAAATATTTTTAAATTAAAAATAAAAATTTTTTATATATAATAGAAAGATATATATAATTATATATATAAAATAGTAAAAGAAATAGATATATAAAATAAATTATATGATTTTTAAAATAATAAAAACTTTAATGTGGGAAAAAACATATATAAAATTATATAAAATATAGATATAAAAAAATAAAATATATAGAAAAAGAAGAAAAGAGATAAGAAAAGATATATTTTTTAACAATAAAATATAGATAGAATAAATAAAATATAATTTTTTAGACACAATATAGGAAGATAGATAGAAAAGGATTATAAAAAAAATTAGAAAAAAAAAAGATTTTAATGATATAAGAATATAAAAATTTTAAATATATAGAAAAATATGTATATTTTAAGTAAAGAAATAATATATAAATATAACATATAATATATTAAAGAATATATATATATATAGAGAAATTAATATATTTAAATAAATTATAGATATATTTTAATTTTTATAATAAAATTAAATAAAAATTTTATATATATACATATATATGTGATATAGATATTTTAAAACATATATAATAATATTAAATATAATATTATAAAATTTTTATATATATTTATAATATATAATATAATATATAAAATATATATGTAATAAATATATTTTAATTTTTTATAAAATAACACACACAGACACACACACACACCACACACACACACACACACACACAACACACACACACACACCCACACACACAAAACCAATATATATAATAATATATATAATAAATATATATTATATAATATATATATATATATAAAATATATATACATTATTTTATATATTTATAAAATTAAACATATATATTTTAAATTTTAATATATATATAAATATAAAATATTATATATATAAATATATTTTTAATATAAATTATAATTATATATTTATTATATATTATATGATAAATAAAATATATATATAATATTTTATGGGTGGGTTTTTGTGTGTGGTGTGTGTGTGTGTGTGTGGGGTGTGTCTGGGGTTTTTGGGTGTGTTTTGGTGTGATCGGTGTGTTTGTTTTGTTTTTGAAAAATATATATAAAATTAATATTTTATAATTTATATAAATATTATATATATATATATATATATATAAATGTAAATATATATATATAAAAAGGTGAAATTAGAGATTTTATATAATATATATATATATATATATATATATTTGTGGGTTGTTTGTGTGTGTGGGGTGTGTGGTGTGGGGTGTGGGTGGTGTGTTGTAATGGGGTTTTATAAAAGTAATATAATATATATATTATAAAATATATATATTTTGTTTTAAAATTATTATTTTCAAATGGGAATTTTAAAATAGATAATAAATAACACACACACACAAAAATACCATACAAAAACACAACACCCCCAAAACACACCCCCCCCCTAAATAAAACAAATTATTTTATATATTAATATATAATAGATATATAAAAGTTTTAATAATATATATACAAAATTATTTAGTATAAATATATAATATTAAATATAATATTAAAAATTAACATAATATATATAAATACATTTTTACAACATTTATATATTTTAAAAATATATAATATATTAATATATAATATATATTATATATAAAAAGAATTTAATAATATTTTAATATAAAAAAATTTAAATATATATATATATATAAAATTATAATTATATAATATAACTTTAATATACATCACATAATATAAGAGAGATAACAAAAAAAAAAAAATTTATATATTATATAATATATATTATATATAAATTTTTATTTTATATAATATATGGAAAAGAGGGAATAATGCAATCCCGCATTGAATCGATAAAAAAAAAACCTTTCCCTGACCGGGACTCAAACCCTGGGTACCCCGGGTATGAAACCGGGGGGACAGTGCTAAAAAACCCAATCCCAAAACCCCAAACCCACTAAAAGGAGTGTGCAACTGGGATTTTATAGCTCCATAGACATTACCTGTCAAAACTCATACTTGAGTAAGGGGAACAGCGAATTTTTACGCTCACTCCCCGTGGGCACGGGGTGTTTAATTGTTTTACCCCCCCCCTTTTCAAACCCAAGGGCAGTGTACTGAGGTATATTTATGAAAGAGGAATAAGCAATGCAGCTTGATATCGATTAATCCAGTTGCACACCCTTTAGTGGGTTTTTGGCAGGGTTTGGTTTACACGGCCTGGGTTTTCATACCCGGAGGGGCCCTAAGTTCAAAGTTTTGGTAAAGGGAGGGTTGTTGTTTTACCCGATATCAATGCGCATTGCATTTTTCCCCTTTTTCAAAAATATACCTAAGGCTTTGGATTTAGGTTTTAAATTTCCCTAAACCAAATTTTCCCCCCGAGTGCCCACTGGCACTGGGTGGAAAACATACACACAAAACAAAAAACACACATCCCACAGGGATGTAATATATTACATACTTTATATATATATATATTTTATTAATAAAATATAATATATAATAATATATTGATGTACATAAAATTAAATACATGTGTAGGGTGTTTGTGTGGGTGTGTAGGTTTTTATGTAATATTAATATAATTATATTCATATTATAAATATATATATATATATTTTATTTTAATATATCAAATATAAAATATAAATATGTATAATAAAATATAATATAATATATATATATATATATTATAATATAAAATTATAAAATTTTTAAACCTTCACAAATACACCCCCCCAACCCCAACAAACACACACACATATTTATTATAAATAATTTTTATATATATAATTATTTTAGACATACATATTTATTTTAAAACCATTTTTTATATACATACCCAAACACACAAAACATCCCCGACCACACACACACACAACACAATAAATAATATATATATATATAATATATATATAAATTTTAAATTTTAACATAGTTACATATATATGTATATATATGGTTTTTAATATATATATATATATATATATATAATATATATAGTGGTTGGGTGTGTGTGTGTGGTGTGTGTGTGTGTGTGGTGGTGGTGTGTGTTTGGGGTTTTGGTGTGTTTTTGTGGGTGGGTGTGCGTGTTGTTTTTTATATATATATATAATATTATAATAATATTATATATTATTTTATATTAATATTTGTGTGTGTGGTGTGTGTGTGTGTGGGGGTTTGTTGTGTGTGTGTTGGTTTTGTGTGTGTGTGTATGAGTGTGTATTAATGTGTGTGTGTGTGTTTTGTTGAGTGTGAGGTGTATGAAGTATATATGTAACATATATACAATTAATACAAAAAAACAGGGAAAAAAAATATGTATATATTGCAGTTATATAATATACTTATTTTAATAAAATATATATATAAATATATATATATATATATATAATTATATAATCTAGAAATACATACAGAGAGAGTAAGATATATATATATATATATATACTTAGATATAGATATTAGATAGATATATATATATAGGTGTGTGTGTGTGTGTGTGTGTGTGTTTATATATTATATATATATATATATACATATGCTTATATATCTCTTTACATGTATATATTATATATAAATGTATATATATACATATATATATATATATATATATATATATATATATATATATGTATATTATATATTTGTATATATGTATATATAAATATAAATATAATGATAATATATAATATATATATAATATGTGTGTGTGTGTGTGTGTGTGCCTGTGTGGCTGGTGTGGGTGTGTGTGTGTGTGTGTGATGTGTTGAATACATATATAGAGATATTACTTACTATATATAGATAATAACTATATATATAGATTATATATATATATATATAAAAAGTATATACAAAACATAAAATACTGGATACGAAACATATATGATTAATATATATAAATATATATAGATATATATGTAGTATATATATGAGATATTAGATATATATATATGTATTACACACACACAAGGCCAAACACACACACACAACACACACACACACACACCACACCACACAAGTATATATATATATATATATATATATATATATGATATAGATAGAGATATGATTAGATATATAGATATATAGAGATGATATATAGAGATTAGATATAGAGATATAATATATACACAAATATGTATATATATATATACTATATATAGTATCTATAGATATATATGATATATATTTATATAGTTAAAATAATAGAGATGTGTGTGTGTGTGTGGAGGGATATATATATACTAGATAGATATATACTATATATATACATAGATATATAGATAGAATAGATATAAATATGAGATATTACTATACATATGATATATAAAATTTATATAGACATGATACAATAGTAACAGATAGATATAGATGAGACATATATTACATATATATTACAGCATATATACAATATATATACCAAATTCCATATATACATCTTATATATATCCATATTATAAATTATTATAACATATAACATTATATATACATAGAGACATATATATACATATAGACATATAGATAAATTATATATGCATTATATATACCAGATATATATAAATATATATAGACATAAATATATACATACATAGAGACAGATATATATATATATATATATATATTATATAAATATATATGTATCCGATAGAATATATGTAGATAAATACATATTTATTGTACATATGTAGAATACATACATAATACATACATACATACATATAATATATATATAATTATAATATATAATATAATATCTCTATATATATATTATATATATATATAAGATATGTTTATGTTTATGTGTAATATAAATATATATAATAGAGATAAGTAGATATATATAATAATGATATATATAGATATATATATTAGTATAGATAAATATATACATATATGTATATTATAAGATATATATATATATAAATATATTATACATATGTTTGATATATCTCTATATAGAAGATATATAAGATATATACTAAATGCATATATTGTATATATGTATACATATAATATATATATATGAGTATATAGATATATTATAAGGATTACATATATATTATAGATTTGGATATATTTCGCTATAATATATGATAATATTATATATGATATAGTATATATCTATAACTATGATATATATATATAATAGAGTAGGGATATATAAAATGTTGCTATATAGTTACTATGAGATATAAGAACTATAACACAAAACACACACACACACACACAACACACACAACACAACACACCACCCACAAACACCACATCACACCACAGTAGTAGATATAATATATTAAATATATATATATAGATATAGTATATATATAATATATATAGATATATATATATATAATATATACATAACTTTATATGTATGTAAAAATATATATATATATAGATAGAGATATAGAGATAAGATATACAGAGAGTAATGAATAATAGGATACATAGAGAAAACGGGAGAGGTAATGTAAAATATAGCATATATATATAGATATATATACGATATATAGATATATAGAGATATATATATATATATATTACATGTATATAGATATATATATATATGATATCTAATATATATATAAGATATGGATATTATATATAGATAGAGAATAGATATATATATAATATATATATATATATATATATATATATATATATATATATATATATAGGTGTGTGTTGTGATGTGTGTGTGTGTTTTGTGTGTGTGTGTCCCTTAGGGTGTGTGTGTGTGGTTGGGGTGTGTCTGTGTGTGTGCTGTGTGTATGCTGCTGTGTTTGTGTTGTGTGTTAAAGAATGAGATATAATATATAGATGAGAAAGATATAGATGATATATCGATAAATATATAGTATATATATAGTGATGTGTGTGTGTGTGTGTGTGTTTGTGTGTGGTGTGTGTGGTGTGTAGTTTGTGTGTGTGTGGTTTTTGTGTGTGTGTGTTGTGTGTGTATGTGTGTGTGTGTTGTATATACTATATATATATATAATATATAGATATATATATCATTATATATATATATGGTGTGTGTGTGTGTGTGTGGGGTGTGTGTGGGTGTTGTGTGTGTGGGTGTGTGTGGGGGGGTGGGTGTGGGGTGTGTGTGTGTGTGTGTGTGTTTGTGTGTGGTGTATATATGTGGGGTTAGATATTATATATATAGATATATATATATAGAGATATAGAGAGATATATATATAGATAGTTATAAACATATATATATATATATAGATATATATATAGTATATATACCCACACACATACACACCACACACACACACACACCACCACACACACACACACACACACACCTGTAATACACACTATATAAATAATATATATAGATATATATATTATAATATCTATAGATACTATAGATATATATATATATTTATATTATATATATATATATAAGATTTAATATGTATTATATATGATAATACATATCTATATAATATATATATATATAGATATATAGTATATTATATATAATATATTATAATATATATATATATATAAATTGAATTTATATATAGATTAAATATAAAATAAAAAATAAATATAATATAAGTATATATAGATATATATATATATATACATATATTATATATATAATATATAATATATATACATATAGGGTATAATAATACATATATACACATACACACACATACACCACACACATCCTCGGAGGATAGGCATTAATCTTCTCTTGTAGTTCAGGTGGCGCCGGCGTAGGCAGCTTTTATTTTGTTTCTTAAAGGGACAAGTGCACAGGTATTCCCTATTCTGTGTTTTTAACATTAATAGTAATACTTTTAATTTACTAGTAGAGTTCTTAAGTTGCCTACAAGTAGAGTACGTAATGATGAATAATTCTACATATGTTTACTATATATGACTATATGACATATAAAGTTGAGATTTGCCTATATATGATTTTTTGTATCTTTGTTCTTTTAGCCTTTAGTTAGAATTCCTAGTTGCTCTTTTATTGATAGCTTATAAGTTAACTGATATATTCCCTTACAGAGCCCTAAGCATTACTTCCTAAGGCATATCAATAGACAGAATTAAGTTGTTTGTGCTGGCTTCACTTGTTTCCCTAAGTAGAGTCTTTCACTGTGGATAATTTTGAGTATGCGTTTTACTTGTCCGTTGGGTTTGCAACATGTTCTAATGGGTTGCTTAACTAGAAGTTTACTTCCAATTTCTTTTCATTCGAATAGTGAAGTGAAGTGAGAAGTGGTGAGGTTTGTGTTGGTATGTAATGGGGAAGGAGAGCGGGGCGAATGAAGCCGAGAGTGCTAGGTCAGAATAGGTAGGTTTGGGTTGGTTTGGGTTAGGTTTGGGTTAGGTTTGGGTAGGTTTAGGCTTAGGTGGCGTTAGGTTTGGGTAGGTTGGGTTAGGTTTGGTTTTAGGCTTAGGTTAGGTGTTGGGTTAGGTTTAGATTAGCGTTAGTTGGGTTGTGTTAACGTTTGGGTTACGTTTGGGTTAGGTTTAGGCTTAGTTTGGGTAGGTTGGGTTAGTTTCGGTTCAGATTTGGGTTGTCTGGGTGAGGTTTAGTTTAGGTTATAGGTTAGGTTGAGTTAGGTTGGGGTAGGTTTGGGTTAGGTTGGGTTTAGTTTAGGAATAACATATATAGCATATTCATACATTATACATATATATATAACATATATGATACATATACATTATCTATATATATATAAATATATATATATAGATATATAGCATATATATAGATATATATACATATATATATCATATACATAGTAAATATCAATACATATATCTACATATAAACATGAAAGATATATATTAGATATATATATATATATAGTATATATATATATATATACGATATACATATATATACGTACATATACATTTATATACTACAATAAAAGGTATAAATTAAACATTATAAATAAATATACATATATATACATCTCATTGATATGTTATATATATATATAATATTAATATATATAAATATATATATCCTCAGTATATATATATATATATATGTGTATATATATATGTGTGTGTGTGTCTGTCTGCTTGGTGTG
>NW_023660490.1:7500-12500 GCF_015228065.2 Penaeus monodon | reverse complement strand
GCCCGTAGTTCCTGCTGTGGCTGGGCATCACGGCGGGCAAGGACTCGGTTCCGCCGAGTCAGCAGACAGCTGACACACGTGAGCAAATTCAAGCAGACAGTATGTCACACCAAGAATATCCATTGTATCAAATGGAATCCAAACCAAACTTTAAAAAGAACTTTTAAACTAATAACAATGATGTTGTTGATGATGATGATGATGATGATGATGATGATGATGATGATGATGATGATGTGATGATGATGATGATGATGATGATGATGATGATGATGATGATAATAATAATAATAATAAAGAATAATGATAACAATAATAATAACTATCATTATCATTATTAATATTACAATGAAAATAATGATAATAAAGATAGCAATAGTAATAATAATAATAATGATAATAATAATAATAATGATAATAATAATGATCAAAATATTAATATTAGTAACAACAACTAATGATTACAAAACCAGCACACTAAAATCTATAGACTCATAATCTCATTACACAAATACAACTTGAAAACAAAGTTTTTTTCTGCAAACAGAGCACAGGCCATCAATCAGCCGCGTTACCTTCGCTTCCTCTGACATCCACACTCACATTCTTCTTGTTAATCCTACCACGACGGGTGGCGTAATATTACGTCCTTGTGTGTAAGGGCGGGTGGCGTAGTATAACGTTCAAGGTCGGGCGGGTGGAATTTCGCCCGCTTGAGAGGGTCGCCTTGAGTCTCTTGTGTCGTTGTTCAAAGGCTAATTAAGCTGCATAACTTTAAGCTGACTATTGGTACCTCTCCTGCGGATATTGTTCTTCCTTGTTACTTCATGTTTTGCCTGTCTGAGCTTTCATTTGTCTATCTACCTTGATTATCTGTCCTTTTATGTTGACTCATATTCTGCTTATCTGCTTCCTCGCGTTAACTCTCATTCCGTCTCATGCCACCTCATTCCTGCTTACGCATGACACCTCATTCTCCACCTATCTGCTCACACATGACACATCCTCTGCCTATCTCCTGCCTCATAAACCTGATTCTCCACCTACCAGCTACCTCATGATACCTCATCCTCTCCCTGTCTTCTGCCCTCATGACACCTCCTCCTTTGCTACCTGCTGCCTCATGTCTACCTCATTCTCCATCTATCTACTCACACATGACACATCCTCTGCCTATCTTCTGCCTCATAAGACCGATTCTCCACCTACCAGCTACCTCGTGACACGTGAACCCACTACTCCTCTTCTGCCTCCACCTCTACCTGACCTGACCTCCCTTCGCATGCAGAGAAACTGACCTTGGGTTATGTGAACAATCTCTTTTCAATCTAACATCTAGTGATTGTCGAAATGCCAAGGAGTCTTTTACTAAAAAAGAGAAAGAAGAAAAAAGTGAAAAAAAAAATGATCAAGAAAAAATAAATGGCCAAGCCGATGGAAAGATACTAGGAAAATTTGCTCGGTTTTAATGTCATGTAAGATTATAATCCCAGGGACTGAGGGCAAAAGAGGTCACTGAAGGCGTAATTCCCTTGGAGTTCTTTGAACCTGTTTTAGTGGCATATATATATTTTTTTCTTTCTCCACTCATGCCTATTAACACCACGACCGCCGTCATTATCGTAACGATTATCATCAAACCCATTATTATTTATTGATATTTTTTTTGTCTGACAAGCGTCTGGGCGGTGGGGAATTCTAGGCTTGAGTCCCCTTAGTATAAATCAAGAACATTTTTTACGCGTATTTTTTTTTCAAATCGGCTCCTAGAATGACTAGCGTTATCAAAGAAACAAGGACAAAGGGAGTTTTATGGGTACGTGTGGTATGTGTGTACATATATATATACAAAATATAATATATATATAATATAATATATATATATATATAAAATATAATTTTATATATATATATATATATATATAATATATATATATAAAATATGTATATATGTGTGGTATATACATATACATAATTTACATATAAACATCCTTGCGCCATGTTGACACATGTAGTTGCTGGGCTTTATATGGGGTGTGACTCATGATCCTTTCCCAGGGAGTCGTTGGTCAGTAAATCAACCCTCCTTATATCTACGAGAGATTACCAATCCCGACTAGATTTGATTTATATTAAATATTTTATATATATATAATATATATATATATATATATATATATATATATTATAATTTTATACATACATATATATTATATATATATATATAATTTTATATATATATATATAAAATATATATAATATTATATGTATGTATGTATACACGAAATAATATGTGTGTGTTGGTGTATCTATCTATCTATCTATCTACCCTATAATGTATAACACACACACACACAAACATCCATTCCCCATACAAACATATACATAATGTATAGTTTAAATATATATATATATATATATATATATATATATATATATAATATATTATAATATACACAATAATATATATATATATCTAAAACCTCATGACCCCTTTTATCCTCCCCCCTGTCTTCTGCCTCATGACACCTCCTCCTTTGCTTACTGCTGCCTCATGTCTACCTCATTCCCACCTATCTGATCATACATGACACTTTCCTCCCTATCAGTTTTATATATATATATATATTATATAATATATATTTTATATATTTATTTTAATATATTATATATTATATATATATATAATTGATAAATGATATAAATATATAACTCTCCTTCAAAATAAATTTACATACATACATATAATTTATATATATATATAATATATATATATATATATATATATATATAAAAATTAATATATATATAATATATATATATATACGTTGTATTATGTATATAGATGTATACATATATATCGTTAAGGAAAGTAGTTTTATAATAGATTTCCTCAAGTAAATAAATTTTGAGTTTGCCATTTCATGTGCATCGTAGTTAATAGTAATCAGAAATGCGCGTTAAATATGCACTGTTATTTTTCAAGTATGTAATAATCATTACTGATAATGAAGATGATCTCAAAAATGCTTAGGAATTATATGTATAATAATGCGAATGAACTGACGGATGAAAATAATTTTGACCAGCGGACTCGAACTGGAAGTTGGTGGAGGTGAGACGCACGGTCGTGGGGCCCATATGTTTTTGGCTATGATTTAGCTGAAAGTTTAGTGTTTTTCCAGTACAACGTTTCCCATCATGATTATTTGATGATTAAGGGAAAAAATATGATAAATTTTGAACTATAGATTCCTGTGAATTTTGATATCTTAAATGTGGCCACTTTTGTTTCTCTCACTGATGAACAATTGGTGTTCATTTCAAGAATTAACCTTTAAAACTAATTCCAATTTATTTTGACAATCTGCTTTTGAAGCATCTACTTAGTGTCAGGTTGTGATTGCAAAAAGTCAGCCAATATTTCACTGTTAATTTTGTAATACTTTTTGGCCTTTGGATAGTGTTTTCCCTTTTCCTGATAATACATTTATAACCCTGTCCTATTGTTTCATATATTTCTACAATTTGCTGCATCCTTGAGCTATTCAACTGTGAAAAAAAAATAAACATTGTTGGATCGTGAAAAAGTGATATATAAAAGTTAAGGAATGTTCGATTTAAATTTTTGAGATTTTTATATAGATTTATTGAAGGATTCCACTTTACTTAATTAAAAAATATTAAGTGATGTGAATATGAAATGAAAGATATAAGATTATCACAGAAATGAAAAATGACTAACAGTCTGAATTTGATGAATAACTTAAATGTAAATAATACCCAAGATGGATGTTAATTAAATATTTTGATGGCTGAAATTAAAGTCTCGTCAAAACAAGTGGAAAACTTAAAATATTTGTTATAGAATGAGTTAATGATATGTAAAAAGGATTTAGAACAAATCAGAAATTTTTAGACACTCAAAGAATAATAATTATCCTTCGAAAAAGTTTTTTGTTGAAAGATAGGAGAACAATAATAACTGTGAAAAAGAATGTTAAAAAATTTAAAGAAACTTAACCCCAGAAATTTACAATTAAAATTGCTCTTTCTGTCTTTTTTCTATAAATACCCTAGTTAAATAAAGGCAACTCTCCATTAAGAGAGATCTAGTTGAGCAAGGTTAATTGTAACAATAAATATATATATATATATATAAAATATATATATATATAAGTATATATATATATAGCCATATACATACATACATATATAACACATATATTCACATATATACATAAATATATATACATAAAACATACATTATATGTACATACACATACATATTTATATGTTATATATGTGTGTGTGTGTATTTAAAGGAAAGCATTTCAGCTTTTCTTGGGGAGTGAAGGTTGGCGAGCGAAGTGAAGTGTGGGACATGTTTCTGTGTTGTGTTCATATATATATAATACATATATATATATATATATTATAAAATATATATATATATATATATATATATATGTATATATACTATATATATCATCATCATCAAGGGGGCTAACGCCGACGGGGGCGCATGGTCGCATCCACCCTTCGCTTTCCAACCCCGAGGGCCCATCTAGGCGAGTCTCCAGGCAGGCCCCGGCCATCTCTAATTCCTCCCGACAGGTCTCGTTGAGTGCCCCAAACCATGACTTCCTGGGTCGTCCCACAGGCCTCCTCCCCCCAGGGATGTCTTGTAAGGAGACAACCTGATGGGCAGGGTCATCCACAGGGAAACGAGCTAGGTGCCCATATAGCCTGAGTTTGGCGATCCCGGATTATGAAGTAAACAGGTCCCATGCATGTCCACGGTGTAACCGGGCGATTGGACATGTGGTCCTGCCAACGTCCCCTATGATCCGGCGAAGGGACTTGTTACAGAAGGCATCAAGACGAGACTCCAAGATACTGGATAGCGTCCAGGTTTCGCTTCCATAGAGCAAAACTGGCAGTATCAAGGCCTTGAAGACAAGTAGTTTGGTCCTTTGCATAGGTACCGACATCCCCAA
>NW_023660489.1:0-19209 GCF_015228065.2 Penaeus monodon | reverse complement strand
CAGTCCAAATGGCGGCTTGGGGCCATGCAGAGCGATTTCCTGTCCTCAACTTTGACGAATTGAGCGATGCTGTTCCCTTTCCGCTATTTCTTCGTATGTGAAGGGAGAAAAAAGGGTAAAATGAGAAAGGAATGTTATCATTAACTTTTGTTGTTTATTTGTCTGTTTTATTAGCCACTGTAATGTTAAAGGGTTTCACTTGGGGCACCCTTGCTTATAACAGCAGTTTAAAGGATTTATAAACCTTTAAACCACTTCATCTTAAATATCATTGTGAATTGTGTAGATTATAGAGAAAAAAACGATTAATGAACAAAGAAACGTCACGGAAAAAAGTAAAAGAAAACGCATAATAATCGAAAACGCGAAAATAGGGATTACATTCCATCTTTGGTGAGGTTTTTGACTTGGCTTCTTCCAGTTCTTTCAAGCGGGTTGTTGAAGGCGACGTCTGTAGCTCCGCGGCCGCTTGGGAATCCCTTGCCACCTCTCTCAGCGCCTTCCGGGGGAGTTATCATGAAAAGATAGATTATCTTCATATTACGATCCAGAACACGATTAATGGTAACCCTATATCATTCCAAGACGGTGTTCCTGTCTTGTATGTTTTTATTATATGAAAAAACCACATTTTTTCACAAATACTTGACAGACCACATACATACCCATCGATACCGTTATTTCGACCACCAAAAGTTCGTAACTCAATTCCCCCCCCACCCCCCCCCCCGGCCCTCCCCTCTCTATACCCCTTAGGCAATCACGTGACCGTCATTATAATAAAATCTATGATAATAGATAACAACAAAAGCAAAAAACTGGGACCGAGATGAACAAAAAAGTTTATCGAAAGAGAGAAAACGACTGTAGTCACTTGCTCGACCAAGTACACCGACCCCAATCAGCTCCCACTCACCCCACAGGACCCCGCCCTTACCCACACACCCGCCAAACTCACAACCCCCAATCCTACTAGTCCCGTTCATCCCCAATAGCCCGGCCCAACACTAGCCCCCCCTCGAACCTCAGCGCCTGCCCAAAATCTCCCCATTCCCTCCCCTTTCCCCCCCATACTTCCCTAGTTAATCTTCACTCCTGATCTACCCCCTTTTCTACCTTTTTCAAATTCCCACCTATTGATCAACCTCAGCCCCATCAAACCACCCGTCACCCCCCCCCCACACCCGCCTAAACCACCCCCCCTCCAGCTAAGGCCCGTGATCCCCCCCCCGACGGGGCCATGTGCTCCGCGCTCGGAGACGCCAGGTTTCGGGGGCGGGTCCCTTCGTGGGGCGGCGGGACTGGCTGTGGACGGATTCAGAATCAGACAAAACAAATGATTTATTTATATATGATGTACATTTCTACGTTTACATCTTCATACTTTATGAATACATGACTGAGCCCTCCCGGGAGTAACACTCCATAAGCGGGCCCTTGAAACACTATTTAGAAAAATAATCATCATAACAGGGGGGGAAGGAGGGGAGGGTGAGAGTGATGATAGAAGGGAAGGTGGGGGGGGGAAGAAGGGCGAGAGGGGGGGTAGGAGGGAGAGAGGGAGGGTGCGAGGAAGGTGGAGGGAGAGAGGGGGAGGGGGAAAGGGAGTGGCATTGAAGAGAGGCGAAAGGGCTTATTTTATCTGTTATTAAACCTTCATAATTTTATCATTACCACATCATTATTTCATACTAATACTCCTTTTCTTCTTGTCGGTATATTCTAGGTCCCTATCGTTACAATACCTTTACATAACAAATGGCAAAAAAATTAGTATTTGACGTAATGTTTTTTCCCTTTCGTAGCTTATCATCTTTAATTTTCAGGAATTCTCTTTACCTCCCACACACACTCCACCTTATCCCCATCCGCAAACCGTCCCTTACTCTCTCCCCCTCCCTTCCTTCCAACCCCCCTTACCCCCACTTCCACTCCACTCACCTTAAACTGCGCCTTGACCGCGTGGGTTGACAAGCTTAGCCGCCGAGTGGTCCGAGTTTGGAAAGCTTCTTGCTTGTCCGCCCAATCGTGCTCCAGCAACCTCTTTACCTCCAGCAACCTCTTGATCTGGGCTTCTATCTCCTGCAGCGTCTGTGTTAGGAGGGCGCGCCCGGCGAGCAGCACCTCGGTCCCCTGGAAGGTGAGCGAAAGGGATGGGTTCCGGAGGATAAGCTAGTTTTTTACTGTTTTTCTCTCGTCGCAGCGATGGCGATGGCACTGAAGGTGGGACAACCACATAACAAGTGAGGAGACATTTAACAATCACATTAATACCCACTTAAACTCTGACTCTTATCCTTATCAAAATCAATAATCATTAGCGCCTTATCTTCTTTTACTAAAATTAACATTGGGTAAGCCACCGCGCGTCACAGCGAATTACCTAGTAGTGCCCTGCGTGACAGGGTCTCGCGTGCGGTCAACTCCCCTCCTAAAAGTGCGGATGTGGTGGCACTCCCGTGGGTTTCGCTCCGGCAGCTCCAGGGGAAAGAGTGCCACCTGAGAGTAGCAGGGACCAATTATACACATGAATTTACGTGGATTATACTTACATGATTTTGCACACGGGCATGTGGTGTGTGGTGTGTGTGTGTTGTGTGTGTGTGTGTTTTTGGTGGTGTGGTGTGTGTGTGTGTGTGTCATACCTCACACAAACACACACACACACACACACACAATAGTTTTTTTAATATAAAATAATTTTAAAAATATTATATTTTTAAAAATAATATTATATATAAAAATATATAAAAATAAATAATATATTATATATAAATTTTATAAAAATTAAAAAATATAAAAAAAATATATATATATTTTTATATAAATATATACATAATATTAAAACATAAAAATTTTTATGTTACATAATAAATATATTATTATGTACAAAAAAGATATTCAGTGCAAAATATACATAAATATATGCACTTATGTTGCCGCGGCGCGGGTGTGTGGGGTGTGTGTTGGTGTGTGTGTGTGTGTTTGTGTGTTGTGTGGGTGTTGTGTGTGTGTTTGTGTGTGTGCAAATATTTTACATAAATATATGTATATAATATATATATATATATATTAATTTAATATGTATTTTTAATTATTTTACAAAAAAAATATAAAATAATATAAAAATTTTTATATTATATAAATAGAGTAAAAATATATTAAATAATAGGAAAATTGTATTAAAATAAAAATATATAATTATTATATTTTAATAATAAATAATAATTATCAAATAATATAATATATATAAAATATTATTGATATATATATAACATATTAAAAATATATTTTATGATATTATATGATATATATAAAAATATTAAAAATTTAAAAAATAATTATTTTATAGTATATAAAAATATAAATAAAATATTTTTTGTTAAATAATTATAATATTTTTAATTAAATATATTTTTATATATATTTTATATATTATATTTAATATAAAAACAAAAAAACCCAATTTTATTATTTTATTTTTTTTATTTATAAAAATTATATATAATAAACACCCACAAAAAAACACACCAAAAACACACACAAAAAATTTTTTTTAAAAATTATTTTAAAAATAAAAATTTAAAAAATTTCCAGAACAAGGCAATTTTCTTAAAAGTACCAGAAAAATTTTTTAAAATTATTGGAAAAAAGAAATTTAAGACGAGAGGTTCAACGAACAAACTTTTGCCCCGGAAAAGGTCCCCGAAACAATTAATTTAAAAAATATCAAAAAAACAGAAAACATCAAAAAGACCATATTTGTTCAACGATTTTGTGAAAGGGGTTTTATCTGTATCCGAACCCTAATAAATGAACATATGAAGTTCCAAAAAACCATACCAAAATAAAACGATACCAACAACAAGCAACTGTTAAGAACCACTTATGGGTTACAGAAGTCAAAACAAGGAGTGCGACAGGGTTGCGTTCGGTTCCGCACCTCTTTAACAATATTGTCTGAAGCAATTATGAGAAGTGGCTCTGGAGAATTTTGAAGGAACTGCAGATGTTGGGGATACAAAATATCAAAATCTAGTACGCGATGATATAGTTTTGGTTGCCAGCAGTATCACTGACTACAACAACTACTAGATAAAGTTAGAGACGCAAGCAAAAAGGCTGGCTTGTTTCTTAATGCCAAAGAAAGAAAACTAAGATCATGAAGATTTAAAGATAACCGGAATGAGCAATGATGAACATGTGACAATTCAATGAATGATTGTGGAAACTGTGAAAGAGTTCACTTATCTTGGGAGCCGTTTTAACTAATACATATGATGATTCACCGGAGATAAAAAGAGAATTACCATTGGCCAAAAAAACGGCCATAGTTGCTCTCAATAACAATCTGGAAAGACCGAAGCCATTTACCTTATGCACAAAGCTGAGGTTATTGAACTCATTAGTTTTCCCAAAATGCATCATATGGATCTGAGTGTCGGGTGCTGAAGTGATAGACAAGAAAAGGTCAATAGTTTGAAATGTGGTGTATAGGACGAGATGCGTATAGCTCGACAGAGGAAGAAGGACAAATGATGAAGTGTGTTGAGAAAAATAAATTGTAAAGACCGGCTGTTCGACATCTTGAAAGGAAGGAAATAAAGTTATTGGTCAGTGATGAAAAGTAAAGTATTGAGAAAGACTTGGCTGACCAGGAATGGTAATGGGAAAACAGAGAAGAGGCAAAAACCGAAGACAAGACTGAGCGAACAACATCAAAGATATTTGCGGGTTGTCGATGGTACAAGTGGAAAGAAGGGCGCAAGATCGAGTTGAGTGGCGAAGGATGGTGGAGAGGTCCACGGCTGCTCAAAACATGAGCATAACCGTTTTATTGATGATGATGTATATATATATATATATATATATTATATATATTTATGTATATATATACATATTTTTTTTTTTTTTTTTTTTTTTTTTTTTTTGTTTTAGGTTCATGTTTGAGCCGCCGTGGTCACAGCATGATACCTTTATTGAGTTTTCATGCTGTGATGGCTATTGGAGTGAGTACGTGGTAGGGTCCCCAGTTCCTTTCCACAGAGAGTGCATGTGTTACCATTTAGGTAATCAATTCTCTCTACTTATCGGGGCTTGAGAGCAGCACTGACTTGGGCTGGCTTGCCACACAGTGGCTAAAAGTGCAATTCGCAGTGAAGTTCCTTGCCCAAGGAACTTTCATCGTATCTCAGGTTCGTAACCTAAAATGATTTAAATCAGCGCGCGTGGATCTCATATATGCACGCGGCGATGCGTGTGTGCATGGATGCACTCACGCCACTCGCATGCGGCGACTGCGTGTGTTGCACTTGCACTGATATATACCTATATATATATGATATATATATATATATAACTAGTATATATAATAGAATATGTATGTATGTATGTATGATATATATATATATATATATTATATATATATATATATAAATATGTATGTATGGTATGTATATATATATAATATATTATAATAGATATATAATATATATATATATATATATATATATACATATATATCACACACCACACACACACATAAATATATAACGGGTATAGAACCCAATTACATTGGATTGCAGGGGTATTGATACTGGTTGATTCGGCGTGACTCTTTATTTCTGAGAGTAGACACCACGCAGTATAAGAACACGTACATGTTTAGGTTATAAGGGTTATCGGGCCCGCGCGGAGTCACGGTCAGCCACCTGGAGGGAGGCGAGAGGGCTGACCTTAGCGCGGCGGTAGCGTAGCACGAATCCCGGCAAAGAGGTCAGATATTACAAATGTGGACTCCCGCCTCGCTGAGCGGCGTGGTGGTTACTTATTTGGGAATTGGATCCACATGGAAAACAGCCACGTAGGTCACTGGTAACCGCAAATAGAATTATCCACATCCTGTACCGAAATAGATTATCCAACATCCTGCTAACCGAAATAGAATAAATCCACCCATCTTATATCTCGGCCACCTACCGCGCCTCCGCCCTCGAGGCCCTTCAAGGGTGGACCTCACTTGGCTGGTCGTCTCGTACTCGTGAGTTGTTCCTGGTGCCTTTTCGTGGCTGCTCGTCCCTGTCGTCGTCATCCTCCTGATCCTTGGTGTAATCTGTCCGTCTCGGTTCACAGTCCTCGAAAGTCTCGCACAGGTCCTCCTTGACTTCGGATTCGTCCTGACCTCCTCGTATTAGTCCTGGCCCAGGCCTAACTCGGCGGCGTCCTCGGTCCACACGTCCTCACAGGATTCGCCAGGTCCCTTCTCGCGGCAACAGTCCCTCGTAATCTTCGTCGGATCTACGGGCGTCGGGGCAGGGGCGGCATACTCGTCGGCGGCTGATATCTGCAGATTAGAGCTCCTGGAGTTGACCGGGGATCTGCAGGCGTCCGCCAGTGGAACAGCATTCTGGGGCGACTGGTACCGCGGCCCAAAGGATGCTGGGTTCGTGGATCTACGGGGAGTCTGGCAGGCCAACGCCCGTCCCATACCTGGAGACGGCTTCAAATAAACCTTTTCTGACGAAAATCCGGTCGTGGGCCTATGGCATCTTCGTGAAGCGTCTAACAGCATCCTAAGGGTCCTCCTTCGGCGCCGTGTCAGATGTTCCGACTGCATTAAAGTCGGGGAGCGATCCTTACACGTAAGGGCAGAGTAAGAGAAAAAGAAAGGCCAACGAGAAGATGGGTGGTAGTACCACTAGCGGTTATTCATAACAATTTACGTTTTTAATGTTGGTTTTTAAACTTATTTTCATCTTTTTTTTTCATTTTGTGTTTGATTTTCACAAAGGTAAGAAGAAAATAGAAGAGGGAGATGTCAGTAGCGGTCCGCATAGACCTATTTGAACTACAAACCATCTCTGAGAGAATAGAGAATTAGATAGGGAACGCACGGCGATCCGCGGAAGATCTATTTGAACCATAGTCGTCACACAGATAAGAAAATAGATGTAACTTGTACACAGACAGCGGACAGACAAAATGCGGGCCTAAAGAGATATATCTTTACGCCGGTACTAAGGGGACAATGAAAAGGTCAGTGTCCTTTTATCCTGTGTGTGTGAGTGAGCTGAATTTGTGTGTGTATGCGTTCTCGCCTGTGTGAGTGACAGCTATCGTTATGAGAGGAGCGAGGAGTTGACCTCACACAGAGAATGAATAACAAAACATGAATAGTAAGCATTCATATAATAAAACTGAAAGTAAATTAGCACTGGATAGCTATTACATTATTTCAACTACCACATTGAATCAACATATAATGATATGCGACCAGAATGTACGCATGAATGACTGGTGACATGAAAAAAATATCGCCAATTTTTTTATTCAAGCAAATCTTCTCGGGTCAGAAAATCTGAACTTGCCGAGGTTACATGTCTAGCTTGCAACGTCAGACTTCAATAAAAACTCAATAAACGGTGGGGGATCCTATACCCAAATGCCGATATATGACTGAAGCGACTTGAGCAGGAATATAATAAACCCTACTCTCTTCTGCTATCTGTAATGGGCGCTCGCAAAATTCCGAAGGATATAAATTCACGAATCACACAACGCTGGGGGGTACCCAAACAGCAAGCGAACTTGAGGAGGGTTGAGAAAGGTTGGGATTAATAAGCGAATAATGATTCTAGCTTAACCCTAGTCATACATTAATTAATGGACGTAATCGCGGTCACATGACTCAAAAGGTGCGAACGAAATAACTTTGGTTTAATTGAACCTATTTCGAACGAAGGAGCGCCGATCTATTAGGGTTTAGCAACCCCGGGGCAATATCGGGCAATCCTGTGCCATATGATATGGGGGAAGATCCTACGTATATCCAAATAATACAATTTTGTTACTGCTTCGCTCTAGCGCCGATTAGAACGTGTCACCAAAAAGCAATGTTAATCACTTATATGTTTGCTTCAAAGTAGAGGGAACCAAGTGAGTCATCGACCCTACCACGCCGCCCACCCACCGGGAAAAGAGAACAGTGAGGTCAGGTCCACGACAGGAAATAACCTTTTCTTAATCCAAAGTGAGCCGCCAAAGAAAGAAAAGGACGGTCAGGTCGGGGGGCGAGGGTTAGGAACGAGATAAAATGGAAATGGTAAAAAAAAATAGTAAAAAACTCGCTTGGGTGATAAGATATAAAAATCACGAACGCCGTTACATCGTGCAGAGAAAACAATATAATCTCTAAAAACGCAGAGAAAATAAATTAATACTTTACTAACGCAACGATATTCAGTTTATTGATCACATACTCGATCGCAGGAAATAGATTGAGGTGGAAGAATAGCGGAGAACGAGCCATTTGCTGTCATTAGCACTTTTAACCCAACAAAAAAAACGGGCTGAAACACATGTATGGAGAAGGAAGGGAAAAGAAATAAAGAAAGGGGCACAAACGTGTACTTACGCATGCTTTTTGTTCTTCGACATGTCTTTAGCGGTCGAGCGGATTTTTTGATTCCAGATGCTCACTCACCCACCCCCCCCCCCCCCCCTTCTGGGGTGGTGTGTTCGTGTTGGCATGCCAAAAGGATTGCAAAGGCCCTCGACTGCCACCAGATATAACGGCTATGCGTTACTCTAGTACAGTGGCTGACAGGACGCAAAACACACGTAAAGGGGTGACAAATGCTACGACGACGCTACGATTTGTCTAAAGGGTCAAAAGCGCCGCGCGGAGGCCACGGTCAGCTGCAGGAGAGAAGAGGGGCGGAAGCTGACCTACCGCGCTGGTCGCTGACACGAACTCTCGCGGAGGGAGGCGAGAGAGCTGACCCTACCGCGTCGGTTAGGCTTGGAATGAACTCCGGGTCAAACGAGGTCAGATATAAAATGTGACCTCGCCCTCGCCTGAGCGGGTGGTTCTTATGTGGGACATTTGGATCCACGTGGAAACAGCCACGTGTCCACGGGTAACCGAAAAGAATTTTACCACAGACCGGTAAAACCGAAATGAATTTATATCCACATCTTATAATATATATATATATATATAATTATATATATATATATATATATATATACCATATATATATATATATTTTTTAACGGTAGGCCTTCATGCTTTGAGCCGCCGTGGTCACAAACAGATCTTTAACTGTGTTTTCATGTTGTTGATGCTCTTGGAGTGAGTATGCGGGTAGGGTCCCCAGTTCCTTCAACGGAGATAGCCTCCGGTGTTACCTTTAGGTAATCATTCTCTGTTTATCCGGGCTGTTCCTTACGTGACACGTATACCAGACTTGGGCTGGCTTGGCCACCCCTCCACCTCCCAGTGGGTAGGTAGGCAATCGAGGTGAAGGTTCCTGCATAAGGAACAACGAGCGGCCGGTGACTCGAACCATCGATCTCAGTTTTTGCAGTCGTGACAGTCCTTGAGTCCGCGCATATAGTATATATATATATATATATATATGTGTGTGTGTGTGTGGTGTGGTGTGATGTGTGTGTCGTGTTTGTGTGTGTGTGTGTGTGGTTTACACACATACATACACACACTCACACCACACAAACACATACAACCACAAACACATACAGACACACACACAGAGACATACACACAAGCACCCACCCAACACACACACAATACACAAGACCACACACACACACACACACACAACAATATATATATATATATATATACTCTATATATGTATATATATATAATAGTATATGTTTTTTAAAATATATATATATTATATATGTATATGGATATAATATATATATATATATATTATACTATATATATATGTATATGTTTATATATATATATAATATGTATATGTGTAGTATATATAGAGATATATATATATAAATATATATAAATATATATATATATATATAATTTATATATATAAAAGTAGATGCATACAGGACAGAACGACTCCAATCACGTACGTACATGAGGGTGTAAACAGGAAGTAGGTTAATGAGAACCGGAAATCGCAATCGATTTCAAGGTATCATACAGTAGACTCGACCGTAACGGCAAGTGATAATGTAGCAATAACCGTACCGGACACCGTAAGTACATGAGGGTTGTAAACAGGAAGTAGGTTAATGAAAACCGGAAACTGCAACGATTTACGTAACCAATGACCGTAACCGGGAGTGATTAACATAATCAATGACCATAACCGGAATCATTAACATTAGTTAATGAAGTTTAGCATGCACACCAGACTATTACGGTCGTTCATGGTGCATCTAGAGAAAGTAGGCTAATTAAGTTGACTTATCATAATCAAAATGTTCATCGACATAGAAACGAAGAGTCATTTACCACCACGACTACACTCTACAATGATATCTAAAAGGGTGATCCCTCCCGCTCCCTGCTCTCACAAACTATCAGGCACGATCGGGACAGAACGCCTGACCTTACGCATCTCAACAACAGGTTGCAATGACCGCAGAAAGTGATTAACGCAATCAATGACCGTAACCAGAATAATTATCAACGGACCGTAACCAAAAAAATCATTATCACACACCTGGAGGACTCCATCCCCTTCTCTCTGAAACCTATGCCAGGTACCCACAGTGATCCTCCCCCCACACCTATAACCTCCGACTGACACCCACCACCATACCACCCTCTTCCCATGGTACCCTCCACCCATGCACCGCCAATATTCAGCAGTTTAAACTTGCTACCTGTATCGATAATTAAACCCAGTTACACACACGAGTGATCACCTCCTAATGAATGAGGAAATCATAAATCACCAACCCGATGGCAGTGTCACAGATGACCCCCTCCCCTCCACACCCCGCCCCCCGCAATATTCATCGTGTTGAACTATGTACCTGGATCGAAGATTGACCCTGTTAAAAGACGATTGTGGGACACCCTCCTAACGATTCAACGTGTTGAACTTGTACTGGATCGAGAAGTTGACCATGTTAAGCACGAGTAACCAACCCTCCAATGAATGAACTGTAATAATCAATAACCTCTAACGCCCTCCCCCCGTCCCCCCATCAGGTCGGTCACACAACAAGGTCTGCTAATGAACCAATAATTACAGGTTCCGTCCCTCGTCGGGACCGGGGATAGAATACAATTTAACTGAAAAGGGATGATAAAACGTGGTTGTCACGATATATACTGTAATTTTCTATTTCCGATCACGACACACACACACACACATACACACAATCACACACACAGCACACACAACACACACAACACTCACACACACAAAACAAATATTGCTAAGGTGAATATCAAATGTATAAATCTATCGTCTGCGATTAGACTTTCACTACTAACCATATTTTTTTGGCGACTTTATTATTTGTAGTGTAGGGGGTTTCTCATTTGAATAATCGTCATACAGCCCTGCACTGAAGTGCGAGTGTATCACCCCTCCTAAGAATTGATTGCAACATATCCAAACCCAGCCAGGTGTCATGATGACCAGCCTCCCTCATCCCCCTCCTCCCCTCCCACACCCGCCACCGCAATATCATCGTGTTTGAACTTGCTACCACAGGATCTGAGAATTGATCCTGTTACAGACGAGTGACAACACCCTCTAATGAATGAAATGTCATAATCAATACCCAACAAGGTCTTCATATATGCCTTAGTACAAACAAAACAGACACAAATACAAATATATTGCCCGAATGTCATATACGAGGATGATACTATGAATCATTTCTCTTTGGTTCAGAGGTAATGACGGTGGTGGTGGTGCACTCATCGTCTTGAGGCTGTAACCACAAGAAAAGGAAATCCATTGTAACCATTACTAAGATGACAATTGTTCGACATTACGTAAATCTAAAGACAAAAATAATGCATATGACACGTATCACGCATTTCTCACTCTATATGCATATATAAAAAAATGAAATAATGCAACGACCATAACACTATCTATATAGCAAAAGTTTACAAAATGATAATATAACAAAGATGCAACTCTAATAAGGATAGCTCCACAGAAAATTTCTTAACTATTCGCGGGAAACGATTGATAAATTGCGAATACTTCTTCTTTTAACAGTGAATATACCTAGGCGTTCTACATCTGCCATAAGGCTTCATAATAACAAATACAGTTCAGTGAAAAGGATAATGAAAAGCCTGATGTGTGTTGTACCCACCTGACTTCAACGGTATGCTTTCAATCTTACACCAGAACAGCGTTGTCGACTCAATATATTGTGACTTGATAACATGTAACTAAGATAAAAATAACGCTTATATTTTTGTGTAATGTAAATGTGATAACAACACTACGCACGTTTAAAAAAATTGCAGGCTTATACAAAAGGTTAATTCTAATATAACAGGTGCAACAATAATAAGAATAACAGAAATTTCTTAACTTCAGCGGGCGATTGATTAGCTATCTACATTCCCAAAGGCAAATACTTTCTAATAAAAATACAATTCAACTCAAAAGGATCATGAAACTCTTGTTGTTAATCAATGTCTTTATTTATGACTTTCACGAGCACACATCCTAACAGAAGATAATACAAATAAAATAAAAAAACCAGTGTCGTTAAATATCGTTGTCAGTAATAAAATACAGGCTGTATACAACAGTTTAATTACCCGAAAGGGGAAAAGTCGCTCCGGTTTATTCTAGTTAGAGAGAGCACATTAATAAGGGTCACCCTGAGTTTTCACGCATACCTGCGCGAGTACCAAAGACGGGTTCCCCCTCATTAATGTATCTAAAAACTAGGACCACACCTGTCCCCACGTGCCGAACCGCTATGTTTTGCTAATTAACCACAAGGGGCAATGCGGTATATTTTCCTAAAATGTTCCGCCTCAGCTCTCAATTTGTGCACGCCAATACAGTGCATTCTCTTTGATATAATAAGACCAGGGTAAACATGATTAGGGATCCTCGTTTATGATGATATAAGAAAAGATGGAATAGAACAGAAGGTGGAACTAGCTTTTCAGTAATTTACTCCCCTCCACAAAATTGTCTATAGTATCCTCCCTACAAGTTATATACGAAGAAAAAGGAAACTTATGCAACGGTAACCACATGTTGGGTTACTATAGTTTCATTATCTAGCAAATATGCGTGTTTTATCTCCTACAAGAAAGGGACAAATATTGTTAAAAAAGATACAAATAACCTTGCCGACGGGAAATAATTCCAAAACTAAACTTACTTCTCGAGTTTCCATTCCATGGTCTTTCTCACAGTCTACAAACATGCTATAAGAGACAGGGCTAGATAAGTTGCTATCTTTAATGTCGGACACCCCCCCCCGGCGATGTTGATTATTGTGTTCATTGTCTTATCTAGCAAATATGTTTTTTGTGTCTCTACAAGAACGGGAAAAATATTAATAAAAGACACAAATAACCCTTGCCAAAGGGTATATTCAACCAAACTTTCTTCCGATTCCCCGTCATTGCCTTTCTATCAATATGCAGGCAGAGATGGGAGCTAGATTAAGTGTTATCTTAAGAGACGATTCACCTCACCGCCGGACTATGGTGATTTACTTATCGGCAAACGTACATTCAGCACGCTTTTTAAGTAAACACATGCATATATTTCTCAAAATCTCCCTATACCAAAGAGGAAATATTTTTTACGTTGGCACTGATAACATTTGACAATCGATCTCTTTAATTATTTTCTGAATATCTTAATACAAGTCATAACAAATAAAAAAAAAATATATATGTTCCTTAACATCCTTTGCCTAGGTATTTTCACTATGTCCTAGTTGTTGTAGTAGCGAAAAAACATTAAGGCGCCCTATAAACTATTTTATCTCAAAAATCAAGACACTTGTCCTAAACAAGAAGCTTTCACTTGATTGATTTTCCCTTTTAGTCAACTATGTCTTTATCAAAAACAAGAACTTTGATAAGATATGAAAAAAGAGGTAAACTAATATAACTCCCCATGGCTTATAAAGCTTTTAGATTGTACGTGTATTGGACAATGACAAAGTCAAAATCGCCTACAGCAGGGATTTTTTGGACCACAAAGGATATGTGTACCCCTGCGAGTAAAAAAAAACAAAAAAAAAAAATATTAGGTGGACACCCTCGAAGTGATGGAATCTTACAGACAGAATGGATTTTCCAAACTGATGCGTTTTTTTTTTGCCTTTTCTTAAACTGAGTTATCAACTATATATATTTCGTAATCAAAAAACATTCTTTGCAAAATAAAAAAAAAAATAAAGGTGCTTTCTTGTTGTGTTCTACAGTAGGATATTCTTGTTTTACAGGAGTAAAGGGTATATGGTGAGCAACATACAGTCGAGGAGGTAAGTTATAGAGAAACGGTGAAAATCACAGTCCTAAAGGGAAAAGCCGCAACCGAAGCACTATATTTTCTAAAATGGACAAGTAAAAAATGCATCCATTGGAGAAAAACAATATTCGCATTACCTAATAATAAGGGAGGGAAAAGATTCTTTTCATAACTTAGAGAAAGCAAAATGCCGTTTTTTCAAATACAATGGTGATGAAGTATATGTATATGAACTGAGCAGTTTTTTCAGACTTGGGAAATATATGGTAAGGTTAAAATGTTATAGCTTGCTATCATCTTAACAAAAAAACTCTTATTTATCTAAAGATGCATTACTAACTCTGACAATGCTCCAGGCAATATCCCAAGATAACGGACGACCCACAGACAGGTATCAGGGGAATTACCCTGCTTGTCACGAGATAATGAATTCTATCGACATAGTAAAACCATTAATGACGTGCAGTGAGGAAGAGGCGAACAAATAGAACGACACCATGGAAGTACTTTTGTCGTCTCCCTTCGTGAAATAGGAACTGCATACTTAATGAATATTCTACCATGGAATCGCAACCCCTTCAATCATTTGACCAAGTAAACCCCCATGTTAATAGATAGCTAGAAAGTTGTTTAGAAATGCTCGCCTGGTTGTTGATCTTCGTAGGCACATCGTTCTTCCACCCACTCATTCCGCTAGGTGGCTCACGGTTGTTCTCCCTATCAAACATGCCATATCTTGTTGGCGAGGCCTCACCCTTCTCCTAAATTCTCTTCTCCTCCCATCTCCCCCGACTAAGCGCGATGCTGATTACCGCGAGGGATGTAAAAACTGGTGGATTATAATCATAATTGGAGCTATAAACATAAACTTCCACAACAACTAAATATGTATTGACATGAGGACTTAGAATTGGTGATGCTTATAGCCAATCAAGCTGGAGGTTCCTTGCGAAGAAAACACAAAATTTGATAAAAGAAAAACCGTTGAATATGTCTTTCATTAGTTAGTATAAAAATTAGATAAGTACTTGTATGACTGCATACACAATCCACATAGTAAAAAATTTGGCCGCGATAATTTGTCAGAATTATAATTCCAAAGGCATTCAAGTTTTGCTTCTCGCTTTCCTTGCAATTATTTATTGTTCCCATTCGCGCCAGAAATACGACGGCAGCAGGGCACGATTGCTGTCTTCGGGCATGTCACCTCGTCGGAAGGAGCATTCAGATTTCTGATAGAGCTTATAATACGAACAACCGCATCCGAGCCAGTACATGCTAGTATTTTATCAAATTTCTTATGTAAAAGTGTAGTTCTTATTCTGAAATGACATAAATAATGCTACACACACATAGATATACATATATATATACACATATACATATATATATACATAGACATATAACATATATATATATATACATATATATATATACACATATATATATTACATATATATTATATATATACATATAATATATATAATACATATAATATATATATATATACATATTACATATATATATATATAATATATATATATATATATTATATATATATATATATTAATATACATATATATATATATCTTATAATTATTATATATATATATACATATATACAATACATATATAATAGATAAACATATATTAGAATATTAAATATATGTGTGTGTGTGTGTGTATGTATATATGTATTATATATATATATATATTATATATATCTAATATATCTATAGATATAGTATATCATAAACATACGCACAAACACACACACACACAAAACACGCACACACACACACCACACAGACACACACACACACAGGACACACGCACCATATAATATATAATATATATATATATATATATATATCATTATATATATATATACATTATATATCTATATATATATATATATATCTATATATATATAATATATATACAATATATATATACATATCTATATATATAATTATGTATATATATACTGCATATATTTATCTATATACATATAATATATATGTTTGTGTGTGTGTGTGTAGTGTGTATGTGTGATGTGTATGTGTATGTGTATGTGTGTTGTGTGTGTGTGTGTGTGCTTGTGTGTGTGTGTGTGTGTGTGTGTGTGTATGGGTTTGTATGTGTGGGTGGGTGGGGTGCGGGTGTATGTCTGTGTGGGTCTGTAGTTGTGTGTGTGTGTGTGTAGTGTGTGTATGGTTTGTGTTGTGTGTGTTGTGTGTGTGTTGTATGTGTGTGTGTGTGTAGGCCTGTGTGTGTGTGTAGATGTATATATATGGACAACAATACGTAGCAAGACCGGATGTACACTTCACACCTTCCGTCCAAGCACGCAGCCCTTCTCCTTGGGCAGGCGCAGATGTCCGCCGGTTTCTCTTTCGCACGGGATAAACATCCGCCTTCGAATGGAACAGCCGCCCATAAAAGGATACGTCCGACTAGCAGAGGAGAGAGACCCAGAAGACAAGCCCAAGCCACACAGTGTCCTCCACCCGAGGACACAGGGTCTTCTGGGGATCTCATATCTGTGTCAAGAATAACCAGCAAGCAAGCCCCTTTTCACTCACCCACCTAAGTCATCTCTCGTCCGCTCCACATCCTGTATGGTGACGCAGTGCTCCCAAATCTCTTTTGCAACTCATATTTGGAACGCGGTGGCCAATCGCTTACATCTGGCGAAGTGGTGACCAACTAACGTGTGCTTACAATAATATAAATATATATATATATATATATATATGATATATATATATAAAACAGTATATATATATATCTATATATAGATAGATATTTCTACACACAACACACGCAACAACATAACACACACACACACACACACACAGCAGACGCACCCACACACACACAACCACACACACACACACACACAACAGCACACCACACACCCAGACGCACCCCACACACACCACCAATCCACACACATATACATATATATATATATTATATAGATAGAGAGAGAGAGAGGATAGATAGAGAAGGAAGAGAGAGAAAGAGAGAGAGAGACGATAGAAAGAGAGAGAGATAGATATAGAAAGATAGAAATAGAGATAGAGAGAGAGATATAATAGAGAAGAGATAAGACGATAGGAGAGAGAGAGATATAGAGAGAGAGAGAGAGAGAGTGAGAGAAGAGATAGAGAGAGAGATATGAGAAGAGAGTAAGATATAAATACAGAGAGAGAGAAAAGAGAATGAGAGAGAGAAAGAGAGAGATAGAGAGAGATATATAGAGAAAGATAGTTTATAGAGCAGTGGTTGTATAGAGAGAAGAGTATAGAGAATAATAGATAATATAGTAGTAGAGAAGATATAGATATAGAGTAATATATATATAGAGATATATAATATATATAAATAGATATATAGTATAATATATGAATAATAAGATAATAGAGAAATATAGAGATATATATATAAATTATATAATATATATGAGTATATATATATAATATTATATATAGATATAATATATATTATATACAATATATATATATATATATAATGATATATATATGTTTGTGTATATATATCTCATATATGTATATTATAGATATATATATATATGTATATATATTATATATATATATATATCTAGATATATATATTATATGGTATAATATATATATATATAATATAATATTAGTATATATAATATATATATAGGTGCCATATATATATATATATGATATATATATGGTATATATAGCTAGAGATAGATAGATATATGGAGGATAGAGATAGTATAATAAGTATATATATATATATATATAATATATATATATATATATCTATATATATTATATATATATGTGGGTGGGGTCTGTGGGTGAATGTGTGTATGTGGTGTGTGTGGTGTGTGTGTGGTGTGGTGTGTGTGTGTGGGGTGGTGTGTGTGTGTGTGTGGTGCAGTTTGATGTGTGTGTGTGTGTGTTGGCGATGTTTATTATATTTATAGATAGATATATAACTATATATATATATCTAGTAGCTATATATATTATATATATATGTGTGTGTGTGTGTGTGTGTGTGTGTGTGTGTGTGTGTGTGTGTGTGTGTGTGTGTGTGTGTCGTGTGCGTGTTTGTGTGTGCGTGTTGGTGTGTGTATGTGTATGTGCATGTATGTATGTATGAATGTGCATATGCATATTTTTATGTGTATTAGTAGATATATTTATATAATATATATTATATATATATATATATTATATATATGCTATATATATATATATGCATATACTATAATATGCATATATATATATGCATATATATATATGCATATTATATATATATGCATATATATATATGCATATATATATATGCATATATATATATATATATTATATATGCATATATATAATGCATATATATATATGGAATATATAGATTATATGATGTGAGCATATAGGATTGGTAGTATAGATTTAATATATGTATCTATATAGATGTATATATTTATATTATGTGTATATATATATATGTAATAGATAGTGTAGATATATGTTTATATATATATATTATATGTATATATATGATATAATATATGTAATATATATGTAATATATATATGTCTATATATATATATATATTATCTTATATATATATATGTATATATATACGTATATATATATATGTATCTATATGTGATATTTATATATATATATATATATATATATATATAGATATGTATATATTTTATAATATATATATATATATATAAATAGATAATATATATATATATATATATATATATATATTTATAAAATAATAAAAGATATATAAGATATATAATAGATACTAGAAAAACATATGATATACATATAGATAAATAATATATATATAATATCTATATACATATTAAATATATATATATATATATAGATATATTATAATATATATATAATACTAT
>NW_023660488.1:5000-19211 GCF_015228065.2 Penaeus monodon | reverse complement strand
GTAATAGTACACTGATATTACTTATCGATATTTCTGTGATCTTTTTCCTTTATTTGGCATTACCATTCATGTCTGTAGATTATTTCTTGTACCAACAACCACAACTTTTACTCCTCTACCAGAATATCATCTTCAATTTGCCTACTTAGTGCTTCATACATAAGATTAACCCAAGAAATAATCTGCCAGAGATGAATGGTAAGGCCACAAAATAAATGAAAAAGAGCATGTCCACTCATTGCTCCTAAGTTTCAGCTATATCTTGTTTGTACATACTAAGGTGAAACACAGTGTTCCCCTCCCTTCGGACAGTGCCACTGGGGATACCCAATCAACGGCAACTTAGACTGCTGAATAAATTTTGACAGGAAAACTGGTGACTCAAGCTCTGGCGAGTAGTCTGTACAGTGAAGAATTACCAAAATTTTGAGCAAAAATACCACCACATGAGAAGTTAGTACATGGGAAACTATCTGTAACAAAGATATAAATACAGATGGAAAAAATCAGTGAAAAAATGTGTGTCCTAATACCTTGTCCTAAATGGCCACTTCAAGCCCTACCTTGACTTTATACAGATGGTAAAGGTTTACTAGCCTGTCCTGGAATGCTGACAGAAGCAGACATCATGGCAATTGTTTGATGCCACATTAGTCTGGTTACTATACTGTTGTAACAGTTGGTTTCTATAGATTAAAACTATCTCTGGAAAGTATGCATCTGGTGCAATCCATCAGTGCCAACTTTGTTAGCCTTGTGATGCACTGCTATTGTTTAAATTTACTAGTATCAAAGATAAAAATAAATTATAAAATTTTAATATATGAAGTAATAATTACACCTCAGTTGCATAGCTTTCCAGTATTTACTAAGATTAAATCTCCATTATTTAATATAATGAAGGAGACAGTATCTAACAATGAATTTCAAGTGCATAGCTTCCCAGTTAATACTCTAAAAATAATGCAAGGTTTTCATGGGTTGGGCCTAATCTGAGAGAATTAGAGGACCCTGCACTTCATTTTCCCATACTACTCCCACAAAACTAGTTTAATGAAGCAAACCCCGGCATCTTATGACATCGCTTTCTTGAATTACTGTCACAGTGGAACTGCTTTTGTAGCTAAAAACACGACCTTATTTCCCTTTTACTGACCCAAAGAGAAAGGCTACAGGTTAATTTCAGTACCTGACTATTCCAAGGCAACTTTTATATTGTCAGACGAAGTGTGTAAGATTAGATATGGATTATAGTATGGCTTGACATCTCCTGATAATCAACGAAGATATATACAGATATGCATTCGTTATCTCTGAAGTTTCTTCTTGTTCTGACAGATAGCTTAAGACATTATGCCATCGAGAGTTTTAGAAAAGAAGTCGTCGTTTCTTTGGTCTGTTTCCTAAAAATCTTATTTCGGGCGTCAGAGAAGGACCTCTGCTTCCCCCAATGGTGGGTTCGTCGTCGCGTCAAAACAGCTGATTCTTGTAAACAAAAGACACACATCTTTCAAAAGTGAATCATATCGCTGGAAGAAAAAAACGTATTCATATTCACGCAAACATAATCTTTGACACGCTCCTTGGAGATACTCATGAAAAAAAAAATAAAAATAAAAAAAATCAAATCAAAGATAAGATAATAATGAACCTAATGAAATCGGACCCAATATTGCAGGCGAGGCCGACCAATGGCCGAGCGAAGCGAAGCGGATCCGAGTTCCGATTGCCAGCTGGTCCCAAGGGGCCGTCGGAACCACCTGCCTGTGACATCACGGAGGACCTTCGGACGGCGACAATGGACGACATTCTGACAGGAGGTAAATAGGGAACTAGGGCGCCCCGATAGTGAAAACGTGGAACAGTGTGGAGTGCTTGGAATCGCAGCTGCAGTGATAGGGAAATGGGGAGAAGGGGGAAAGGAAGGAGAAACTGGAACGGCGTTAGGTGTTCCGGATGGCCAGCAGTGCAGGTTGGCACTAAGTCAAGGTTGTGCCAGAGTGCCAATCTTCGTGGTGTTTGATACCATCGTACGCATCTGAATAACACGAGGAATCATAGCCATTAAAATACCTGAAATTGTTGGGGTGAATATTGCCTAGAAGTCCGTGTGTTCTCAACTCTCTTTTCTCATTGCTTTCTTGTATTATTCAAATTTAATGCTCTGAAATGTCCTGCAACTTTTAATTAAAGCTAATTAATTAATGACAACGGCTTTCAAGATTGGCCTTTTCCCTCGTGGTTGCACTGGCTATTTTCTAACTAAATATCAAATCCTCTTGAAATTAACTGTGATCTGTAATAAAAGCTTGCAATCTCAACTTCAGCCTCATAGTAGGGCAGTGTCAAGGAATTGTTGCACCTCCATCATGTACATTCTTGCAGTATGAAAACATGTATTGGTTCTTATTTTATGAAAAGTAATTATGGAGTTTTTCAAATTGCCTTGCAACCATATGCAGAGACCAGTAGCAGATGTGAGGGTGTATTAGGAAAATTTTCTTATCCTTGTGACACAACAGTATTTTCATAAATTGACCACAATGGTTGTTATGATCAGTTCTGGTTAAAAAATAAAAATACAGCCATTCTGCCAAATGTTTTAATATTAGTGCTAATGGCTATCTCTCCTTCCCTTGTATTTGTATATAATAGAAATTTACATGTGTCCATCTAATCATCATCCTACTAAGGGGGACTAACACCCTTAAGCCCTACCCTTGAAGTCAAATAATCACCACATGCACAAAGCAAGATAGGGCATATATGGTTAATCAGTAGGAGGGCTGCAAACCTCTGAGATCTCCATCCTGCCTTGTGTTCGTGGAGGATGTTTGCCTTCTAGGGTTGGGATTGGAGGGCAGAATCCTTCCTTTTATAGGGGGGGGGGGATGTGGAGGTACAGTCCCTGGCATCCATGTATCCTTAAATATGCCCTAGCTTTAGGGAGAGGATGAATGACACTAGTCTGATGTATAGGGGTTACGTTGAATGAACTGTCAGGTGCACAAAAGAATTTTCTGAATCTGAACTTAGAATTTGTCTGGATGTACTTTCATTTGTTTACTTTGGTAAATGATGGAAGGTACTGTCAATCTTTTGGGGTACATAAAGGCAGAAGGTGGAGTCAAAGGCAGTAGAGAGAGAGAGAGAGAGAGAGAGAGAGGAGAGAGAGAGAGAGAGAGAGAGAGAAGAGAGAGAGAGAGAGAGAGAGAGAGAATTTTAATTTTATTTTTAAATTGCAATGTGTGTTTTTTATCCTTTTATTCTCGCCATATGAAGCTCTCATTGCTCAATGTATTTTGATCCTGTACTGAAACATTTAGTGGTATAGTCAAATAGAAAAAACATTTTAAGAAAAGACAGAAAATTTGTTTTTTTCTTAACATCCCACAGATGATAATTTTTTTTTGTTGAGATCAACAGAAAATGAATATCCAGAAATTATCAAAATAATCCCTTGGGTATTATAGTTTAGTTTAATGACTGAAATGTACCAATAATCAATAAAAATTGAGTTTGAATGCTGTGTAATGAATCTTATACATTTCATCTTGAAAATTGATAATATGAAAAATCAACATTTTAATTCAGACTATTCTAAGGCACTGAAATAAACCCAAAACCCATGAAGATGGTCTTATAGTATTATTAATTTTATGACTGCTTTTTTAGTATTTTCAGAATGTGAAGTAACATGTTATACTCATTTTTGGAAAATAACTAAAACCTTTTCTTTTTGGGGGTAACTATGCTGGTTCAAAATTATATCTAGATATCAAGGAATAGGATTAGGGAGCTTAGAGGAGTTTTTGAAGGGTGAATTATATCAGAATTATATTTATCTCTACTGAAGTATTTCCTGAACTTCAGGAAAAAAAGTACCATATCTTATCTTCTGGTCTTTCTTTTCCTGTTTCATTGCAACTATTGTGTTTTTCCCCATGATTACCATGTCTTTTTTTTTTATTCAAGTCTGGGTGTATTATGAATATATACAGTAACATTCTAAGTTGCTGTAGAACATTATATGGAGTTTCATAAGCAAGAAAACATTGGCTGTATTTTTGGCTTCAATGCAAAATTCTAATGTCTGATTAGTTTTCAGAATTCATTTGGAAACTATTATTGCCTGTCAAAAACAAGTAAATAATTTATCTTAAAGATACCTTAGATCAGAGAAATAGATTGTGTTAAATTTACTTCATACTTTAGTCTCCATTTTTCTTTCACTTTGTAATAAGTTCATCATTTGCCAGATATCCGACCAGTAAGACGGGCTCCACCACCACCCAGATCTAAGCCAGCCGTCCAACAGCCCAGGTAAATATATTGCTTAAGTGTTAGAAAACAAAGACCTGTTATTTCCAGCAAACCATTACTTTATGCTGATTTTGTTCATGAATTGTTTTTTTGTGTAGCTTCATGTTTCATTTTGAAAATGTATAATCATTTGTGTTACTGTTTTTTATCTGCTTTGCATGTCTTTCAAAAAATTAGAATATATATGTGGTGAGTTTGATCCGATGCAATAGAGCAGATGTGTCCTCTGTTTTGGCTTGATTTGGTTGTGCTACATAGTCACTGAGTAAGTTGTTTGGAGCTGACATGATTCAGTTAATAATGTGATATGGCTTTAATATAGCCATTGATGCTTGGTAGGTATAAGATTAGTTGAGAGTATTACTGTGTAGAATTGTAGTACAGACTAACTACAGTATATCCTACTGTGTAGATAAACATTGATAAACTTCAAAGTTAAAAACAAAACTTTGTTCATACTTATGGGTGCATAATACACTAAAAAATGTAGATGTTCTCTGATAACTTCAATAACTACCAGTAATGCTCTCAAATCACAGATTCCAGCCCATGTATTCTATAAACTAGCGAGTAAAGTGTAGTAGATCTTTCTTTCTCTAGAACATATAGAAGAAAACTTTTCTGAATTTTTGTTTAAATACTTTTTGGGTTTAAATACTTATGTCAAATTCATAACATGTACTACTTGTCTACCAGCAAATACAGAAAACTAGGTTGCATTGGCCTTGTCTCCTAAAGGATACTGAAATAGGCAGTTTATATATCTATTTTTTGTTTATCTTATTATAGATGAATTGAGTCTAATATAGCTGTGCAACTTTTGTTTTCAAATATACCAGTAGCTAAAATTTACATGAGGGCTTTGAAGTAAAGGACAAATACAGTACCTTCAAGGCTTGAAATTCTATAAGGTTGGTTTACTTTTACACCAAATTTTAAAATGTTGCAGGAATGATGACTTATTAGTCATACAGTCACAGGGAGGTCCAAGTTGTAAGGTCCCACCACCAAGACGAAATGCAAATGGAATCTCCAGATCAACTTCAATGCCATTGTCTACCAGCTCCCCAGAAGAAGAAAGTGCCTCCTCTCGGCCACCACCTCCAAAGGTGGGTACACGAGATGTTACTGAAATAAGTAATAGGAAATAAAGAGGAATCATATTCAGTGAAAAATCTTGAAGAAATAATATAGTGTACCTGTGGTGTGCACTTCTTCCTTTGTCATGGTTTATATGAATTAGCATATTTTAATTGTTTAAAATTATATATATATATACATATATATATATAGCATATAATATATATATATATATATATATATATATATATATATATATAATATATATATATATATATATACATATAGATATATTATAAAATATATATATATATATATATATATATGTATATGTATATGTAAATGTGTGTGTATATATGTATATATATGCATATAAATATAAACACACATGCATGTATATATATGTACATGTATACATATATCTGTATATATATGTAAATGTATACATATATATGTATATGTATACATATATATATGTATATGTATACATTTTTATATGTATACATATGTATATGTATACATATATATATGTATATGTATACATATATATATATATATATATATATATATATATATATATAATATATGTGTTTGTGTATGTATATGTATAAATATATTTTAATATATATATATATATATATATATATATATATATATATAATATATATATGTGTATATATGTATATATATATATAAAATATATATAATATTATATATTTTAATATATATATTATTAAATGTATATTATATATATATATATATATATATTTTATATATATATATATACAATATATACACATATATATAAATATATACATATATATACACATATATATAAATATATACATTATATATATATATATATATATATATTATATATATAATATATATATATAACATATATAATATATATATATATATATATATATTTTATATATATATATGTACACATTTAATATATATATGTATATATTGTAATATGTATATATATATATATGTATATATATATAAAATATTTATATATATATATATATATATATATAATATAATATAATATATATATAGATTTTATATATATATAAATAAATCATAAAATTTTATACTGACTGAAATATTTATATGTAAATAATTCATTAAATGAAAGCTTTGGGGATGAAGATTTTTCTTTCTTTCTCCGAAGTAAATAATAACACCTAAAATCTGCATGAAAAGTTTTTTCTGCAGTACAGCTAGCAATGATGTACAAGCAGTTCATTCATTTGTGAAGCAGATTGTTTCCATCTGTGTTACCTTGTGAATAGATACTGATAATGACTTTTTTTTTTTTACTATAATGAGTGTTGGTGTTATTGTGAGGCATACTGTCATAATTTTTTAGCTTTTTGTATTATGATTAATATTTTCTTCTTTTTATTATCAGTGTTATTACAAGATACTTTAAGGATTGACATTGTTAACATGAACATAAGGATTAACACTTCTTTTCCCTCTGTTTTTTGTTTGATTATATGTTATATTTCAGTGTTATCATTTTTGATAAATTTTTGGTCATGAGGAGTTACACCTCCTTTGGTTGACCAGGAGCCTCTGTTGGTAAAGACTGCAAAATAATCTAATCTTGATAAACACAAAACCTTCTTTCTTTATCTGCTGCACATCAGACACTTCCCTGATCGATTTACCTGTTCTCACTACAGCTCACCCCGGAAAAGGCACATCCAATTTTTCCAGGTTGCATAAGTTTTCAGTTAGAAAGGTCAGTTTGTAATTTCCTGAGGTTGGCTTTCATTTTGTGCTTGATTTTTAAAATTTGCGCTTGTAATGGAGTATCTGTACTATATATATAGACCACACCCAGCTGTGTAAGTATTCATTATTTAAATGCCTGCCTGAGCAGCTATTCCACATATGAAGTTCAGCCCTTATTGAATGAATGTTTCATCCCCCTTGGTTCTTTATCTTTGTTACCCTGATTAACACTTTCACTGTAGTAAAAGATTTGCTGGTTGCGGGAGGATACAATCACATGGTAGTTAATGGTTGTTTTTCTGTCTATTTGTTTATTTGTTTTTATTTTTTTTTTATTTTATTTTTTAAATATTTTGTCTTAACAGACTATTTTCTGTCAAGGGGTGTATTACTTTCCTGATGTCAAATGTATATCAGATGTCCTTTTAGCTTGCTATTGATCCAGAAGATGATGTTTTGGGATCATTTTTGATTTCAAGGGAGCAGCAGTTACAAGTAATTCAGTACCCTTGATTTACATTTTGGGGGCCTTTCACAAATTTTGGTCAGTGTTTTTGCATTTTGTTTCAGATGCAGCCATCCATCCATTGATCCATTTATATAAAAGAATATATATATATATATATATATTATATATATATATATATATAAAATATATATATATATAATAATATATATATATATATTGTCAGTCTGTACGTTTGTGTCATTCTATATGCATGTGTCAGTCTGTATTTGGGGTGTCAGTCTGTACATGTTTGTGTGTTAGTCTGTATGTGTGTGTTTCAGACTGTACATGTGTGTGTGTGTGTTGTGTGTGGTGTGTGTGTGTGTGTGTGTTGTTGGTCTATACATGTGTGGTGTGTGTGTGTATGTGTGTGTGTGTGTGTGTGTGTGTGTGTGTGTGTGTGTGTGTGTGTGTGTGTGTGTGGTGTGTGTGTGTGTGGGGTGTGTGTGTGTGTGTTGTGTGGTGTGGGGGTGCGTGCGTGTGTGTGTGGGGCGTGCGTACTTGCATGGTGTGTGTGTGTGTGTGTGTGTGTCTGTATGTTTGTGTTTATACAGTCATATATATTGATATTCATAGATATTTACATATATTTATATATTTGTACTAGGTAACTTGGGGAGTGACTACCCAAACGGGTAATGGTTAAGTTGCATGAATGATTTATAATCTTTTGAGATTCAGATTTTTTAGAAGCCTTTTATTGTGTTTTCATGTGTGCAAGCCATTTATTTAGTGTTCCCCCCACTGGAATATTGCAAAATAATGAGTGCAGCTGTGAGTGCTAATGGTTTCTGATTTTAAACTCTGGTTTATACAATGTCCGAAACAGGTATTGGATGTTTATCATCCAGACTGACCTTGGCACTGCTTTTTTATGAAATAGCAAGTACTGGTCTGTATTTATTCTTTGAAATTTTTATTTCTGTGTTATTTTTTCCTCAGATTTGGACATACATATTTACTTGTGAAGTACAAAGAAGTGCAAATTTAATTAATTTAAATGTGTCATTATGGGGAACATGAATGCCCTTATTGGCTCAGTGATCATATGAAAACTGCTGTTAAAAGGGAAACACTTCTTTTTTCACTTGATATTTTTCCCCCAACTCTGTCTCTGTCTCTCTCTCTCTCTGTCTCTTTTTCTCTCTGTCTCTCTCTCTCTCTCTCTCTCTCTCTCTCTCTCTCTCTCTCTCTCTCTCTCTCTCTCTCTCTCTCTCTCTCTCTCTCCCTCTCTCTCTCTCTCTCTCTCTCTCTCTCTCTCTCTCTCTCTCTCTCCATCCACTCTTCTCTCTCTCTCTTTCTTTTTCCTCTTTGTCTCCTTTCTCCCCATGTTTAAACATTATTGTTTTTTATCTTTTTCTTTCATGCTTTTTTTTTCTCTATTTCTTTTCCTTCTTTATTCTTTCTTTTTTGGTCCTGGCTATAGGCACTGAGGAAAAGTAGCCCCACAGACCTAGACTTGAAACAGTGTTTTAGCCTCCTTTCCTAAGTAATCATTTATTCCTCAGCCAAGATGTGAAGAGTGGGTAAATGTAAGTTTTCTGCATCTACTATTTTCACTCAAGCAGTTGACTGTGCATGAAGCCTGGCACGTGGCTGGATAGAGTGCGGGGAAGTCTGTCGTGAGGGGGTTTATTCAGTTAGGAAGAAGAGTACTTTAGCCAAGGGAACATCAAGACCTTGGTCCCTTCATGAATTTAAAAAATGTTTAATGACTTGAGCAGATCTCATACATATGTATATATATATATATATATATATATATATATATTAATATATATTTTATATTATATAAAAATATATATATATGTATATATATTCTGTACCCTGTATATACTCAGGTATACCCTTAGAGTTTAAAAAATAAATTTTATTTACAGCCAGAAGCTTTACATGTATATAATTAATTTATTGATACATTGTGAGAATCATAAATCTGTTACATACATGCACATACAAATACATATAACTAACAACACAAATGTGGTGTATGTGTGTGGTGTATGGTATATGTATATGTAATGTATATGATAGTATAGTATATATATATATATATATATATATAATACTAAAAATTAAATAAAATTTAATATGTATATATTATTTTATATATAAAATATGTTTATAAATATATACATATTTTATATATACATATAATATATAATACATGTATACATATATATACATATAATATACTTATATATACATAAAAATTACATGTATATACATATATATCATATATAAAACATATATTATATTACATATATTAAAAAACATATAATAATATATAAAATATATACAAAATAAAATAAAATATATATTATATTTATATGTTATATTAATATGTATTAAATGTATATATATAGGGATATATGTTATATATATGTATGTTTTAATATATATGTGTATGTATATATATATATGTATGTATATATAATAGTAGTAATTTAATATGTAATTAAAAATATATATAAATATAATAACACTATATAATAAAAAAATATTAATAAATAAAATAGTAAATATAAAAATATATATATATATAATATACACAATTAATATATTAAAATTATTATATATATAAATATAATTGGGGGGAAATTTTAATAAATATATATATAAATAATATAATATATACACACAACAAAATATTATATATATAATATAATTATTATATATATATATATATTATATACATTCTAAATATATATATAATTTAATATTAAAAATTTTTTAAAATATTTTTAATATAATTATACATAATAATAATTATATATATATATATTATATATATATACATATATATATATATATATTATATACACATATGTATATATATAATTATATGTATATATATAATGTGTATATATATATGTATATATATATATATATATATATATGGATATATGATATATATAAAACAATATATATATATATATATATATGTATATATATATAATATATATATGTATATATATATAATAATATAATATGTATATATAATAATAATATTTTGTATAATATATATATATATATATTAATATATATATAAATTTATATATATATATGTGGTGTGTGTGTGTGTGTGTGTGTGTGTGTGTGTGTGTATATTATATTATATATATATATATAATATATATATATATATATTATATATATATATATATATATATTTATATATACACATATGCAGTATACATATGTATGTATATATTGAGGGTCAGAGAGGGGGGTTTAATTCTTTACATTCTTCCTTCTTTTGTTTTTTATTTTTTATTTTGATTTCTCACAGATTCCAGTTAGAATGGTAAGTATTTATGTAACAGCAAAATTGTGAATTGTAGACCCTGCTTTTATATACATATCTGAAATATTACATTGAAAGCTTGGATTCTTTTATTCTATAGAGCTGATATGCTGGGAAAATGAAATTACACTGCACTTTCCTACAAACCATAATACACAGGTCATGCTTGTTATTTATTTGGGTTTAGCTTATATTTTGCATGAAAGAATGTAAGAAATTAGTTAAAGGACAAATTTTGGGACTTGCAGTTTCCAGTAAAAATGTGGTTTTTTCTTTTTATAGGTGATTTGAGAAAGAAAAGGAAAATATCAATAAAATATAATTGGTGCCTTTTTTAATTTTATCCCAAAAAAAAGGAGAAGGGAATGCTTTATTCCAGATATTTTAAAGAATTTTTTTGGGTGTTCCAATATTTGGTTTTAAACCATTGCTGCCAAGAAAGTACTGTCGCCAAGTTTTTTTTGTGTATCTGTTTTTTTATAGATGGCTCCCCAAGTGGTCAAACACCAAGGAGCCAATTAATAAACCCGCCTGACCCGCCTGATGTCCTCCCCTTGGGGGTTTCAAAAAAAAAGTGTTTTTATAATACATTAATACGGTTTGTTGTTTATTTACTCATGATTTTTTATAGTTTATTTAATTTTTTTAGAACAAAAAAAAAAAAGATAATTTTTCCCAAAATTTAAAGGGGAAAAGATAAACAGATGAAATGGTAGCAATGTTTTGCTTTTTGGTGATTAAACACAGGGGGCCAAATAAACAAACAAAAAAAACAAAAAAGGCAGTGGACATGGCAGAAATTGCAACCTTGCATCGGGGGTTAAAAAAGGTGAAGGGAGGTTTTTTCAAAAAAAGATGTTTTAAATTAGCCGAAAACTAAACATAATAATTTCTGTCTTTTTTTTGCTTTTAAGTGTCACAAAATCAAAACCCCTGAAGATGGCTGGACAAGGAAATTTTAGGAAAAGGGGAAATTATGGTTTCAAATCATAAGATGTAAGAAATTCTTTTGATTTTCTCTCAATAAATCTCTTCCTTCTTTTTTTTTCTTGAACGGTACAAATAACACATTTTGTAAAGCAGTGTTTTTTGTACCATCCCCCTAGATATATTTTTTTAACAGAAACCCCCTCCCTCAAGAGCAGAATAAAACGTAAGCAAAGGTGTTGTTGGTGGACTGTTTGGTCGAGTGCGCCCCCGCCTCCCGACCCAAACCCTCCTCTGCCAAAATCAATATCGTTTTCCCATACACCCCCTCACAGAAGCTGCGTCATAGACTTTCACACCCCTGGCTCCCCCCAACCCCTAGATCTGGCAGGATGGACTTTGTGTAAATGTTTTTGGGAGTGGTCCCTCGGAAATCAGAGTCAGGGTTTTATGAAGCTTTGACCCCTTTGGTTTATTCTGGATCAAAATCACTTTGTCCCACCAAAGAAGGTGGGAGTGTCCCTTTCTTTTACAGGACAGTTTGCTGGGGATAATGCTCAGACTCAGCCATGTGTCACAGAAGATCAAGACCCTTTTCGAGATGCTAGCACGACGATTAGATTCATTTTCTTCAACTCCAAACCAGCAGCCTGCCAGTGCGAGCTCCCAAATACAAGCAAATCCCATGGTGCAAACCCCATAACTCAGCTCAGCCCAGCACACAGAATGTGAATACTGGCAAGTCAGAGCAGAAGGCAAATTATAGGCCAACCATTATCCGTCCCAAAAAGCCCCTGTTACTAGCAGCCATGTAGAGAGTGCTGGAGGGATGGCAACACTAATAAAATCAGAAATACCCTGGTGGGGCTGAGGATATTTGCTCTATTGATTGGGAAGCTGGATCAAGACCGGAGGTGTCAATATCATCGATAAACTATTCCTGAGGAGCCACCACCTTTGCTCCAAGACCCGAAGTGAGGTATGTAACACCAATCTGCATTAATGATTTTCCTGTAGATAGACACTTTACACTTATTTTTTTTTTTACTTTCAAAAAAATAAGTTTTTTTCCCTAAACCCTTTATAAAAATTTTTATCGTTTTTAAAATATTCTAAATTTTCCCCTTTTGTGTGGGGAAAGGACAATATTAAAGGTTACTTTGTTTTTTTTCATATTTCTTTGGTAATGTTAATAGTCATTAAATTTTTTTACTTCCCCGATAAACAGGGGGAAGATCAAGACCCTCCCCATGGGGGTAGCAAATTTGACTTTTAAGTTTACAGCAAAAGACTTGATTTTAAGGAATTATATTGGGACCCACTTTCCTCCTTCTGAAATGCAAAATTTGGTACAGTGTTGACTAAAAATTACTTAGTTGAAAGTAGGTATTTTATTTTTTATTTCAGTATACTCTCTCATTTTGCTAATTGCAGTGTAGTGTATTATTTTTTTGCTGACATTCTTAATTTTAATTCTTATGTGAGGCAAATAAAATATAACTTGACATTCCATATTTTATCTGATGAGTTTGCTATTTTTATTATCAGAGTGGTGACTTGATACAGCTGCTCTATAGAATGAACGATGACTGGTTATTTGGGCCGTTGTGGACACAAGGAAGGCATTTTTCCCACAGTCTTTCATAAAGGTAAGTTCAAGGAGTGAATATAGCACTTTTTAAAGTGTTTTTTAGATTTAAATTGTCTCATCGGAACACTATATATTATAATATTCATTGCTTGGGAACATACTGCTACAGTTATATAAATGAACTATATCCCTTAGGAATAGGGGCATTAACCCTTTCCCGACGGGTAGTATTCATATTGGCCCTGGCCCCGCTGCCGGGGGCTTATATTGTCACTTAGCATGTGTGATTGCTCATCCCCAAATACCAGCACCCCTTGCCTTATCTTCATAATACTAAGAGCCTATGTTGTATTTTCAGTATTATTATTTTCTAAGGTTCTATTTTCCATATTCCTGATAAATCAAGACTGTAGGATTTTTGTTGTTATTTAGACTCCATAGTTGATCATTATTCGCTGTTGTCGAATAAAATAAGCAGTGTGTGGTATCATGGGGTTTGAAAACCAGGTTTTTTTGGTTTTCCCCCCCCCCCCCCCAAGTTATTTTAAAAAATCTTTATTTTCATCAGGTTTATTATCATTTCCATATGGGTAAAATTTTTATGTTCATTTTTTTCACAGGGTTTTTACATCATCATTCATGAATCTATATAATATCTCTGGCCAATTAGTCATTCCCAAAAGAAATTTTTTTTTTTTTTGCTAATCGGAAGCCCGAGAAGCCTTT